>NC_040039.1:19413315-19503661 GCF_003713205.1 Coffea eugenioides
TTTTTAAATTTTAAGTATCTTAAGTTTGTCATTCTGAGTTTTCTAATATTTGTACTCATTCCCCTGTTAATGCCTTTTGAAGATTTGATTCTTTTATAACACTATATTTGGAATGATAACTGTTTTTATTGTCATGGTTCATGTGTAGGTATGAGAGGGATTATTGATTACACCAACTATGATGATATGAAGTACGCGGTAAGTTAATACTGGACATAGAGTTCCATTTTTATGTTCCAGTATTTTTAAATGTTAGTGATCTTCAATCTTTCCTTTGCAGTGTTTTAGATTTCTGTCCATGATTTTATTTTGATTGCAATTTGCCCCTGATTTGTTGAAAGTTGCCATATGTATCTTTCAATAGTTCTTCATTGTTGAAAAGGAGAAGGAAGGCAGGCTATGATATAATGTTCTTTACTTGTTTGCTCAATTCATTGCAGATACGGAAACTTGATGATTCTCTGTTTCGCAATCAGTATTCCCGGGCTTACATACGGGTATGTAATGATGAACCCTTTATATTCTATCTTGGTGTTATTAGACAGTCGTTTTCATTTTATTTTTTTTTTTTGTCTGTGAAACTTTAGGTGGAGGAGTACGATCTACGAAGAAGCTTCTCCAAAAGTCCTAGTAGGAGTCCTGGCTATTCAAGGAGTAGGAGTCCTGGCTATAGCTACAGCAGCAGGAGCAGGAGGTCTGATGAATTCTAAATTTATCTGCCTTTCTAATTTTTGTCTGAATTACTCTACCCATTGACAGACTTTGCTTTTACATAGTGCTTCTCCAAGGGCCAGATACTCTCGTCGCTCTCCATCTAGATCTCTCTCAAGGTCTGTTTCATCAGGGGCTCTGTCTGACTCCCCTCGTTATGTTTCAAGGTAGATTATTGCTGTGCTTTTTTCTTTGGCTTATCAAACAATTTTTTGGTGCTTGAAGCCTTCCAGTTCTGTTATATTCTGTGTCTGGTATAGCTGTATTGTAGTTTCCTAAATGCATGAGATTTAGATGTGCAGCTACTAGTCTTATCCTTGTCTTGGGGAGATATTTGGCTGGTATTTTTATCAGCAACTGCCAGAGTGAGGTCCTGAGATTTTATATTTTCATGATTTGTTGCGTCAACAAGCTTAACATGAGGTATATGTATTATGAAGCTAAGTCCAAATTGCTATATGATATATACTCTCTTCTCTCTCCTGATTATCACAGGCTTGAAGGGTTAACTGTCATTTTCAGAAGACTACTTCCAAATATGAAATTCTCCATTTTGATTTTAATGGTTGTGCTTTATTGTGTTTTCATCTGAGAAATAATTTGTTCAAAGCTAGTGCCTTTATGCCATTTAAAGTGCTTTTTAAGTGGTTATTATTTTCTCTCCTCTCTGTTTTTTTTTTTTTTTGGAACAGTGGTGATCTTTCTTTCATTTTCCCTATTCTTCTTTGCATGCTTCTATTACGTGGCTTATTACTCGGATTATGATTCTAGTGATGGATGTTTCTTAGTTCTTTGGATATCACTGAACCAATCATTTTCCTTCCTCGTCTTCTTGTTGGATATAAAACCTTTTTATTTTTTTTTGGTCCAGCTTCTGGTTTCTAATGCTAAGCTTGTCATCTATGGATGACTGCTGCATGTTCTGTTACTTATTCTTTAGTAATCTTGAGTTTTTAAGATGAAACCATTAAAGGAGCAAAATGTTTTGCTTCTTATGTTGCTGATATGAGATGGATAGTTTTTGACCACCCAATTTTGTAAATGAAATTAAAAAAAGATGAAAGATACGAAATTTTTGATCTTCTACTTGAAGTTTTCAATTTACATTTATATATTTATGGTCTCTTTTCCTGTAAAACATATGGAATTATCTAGGCTTTTTGTTCTGTTTCACCAGTCAAAAAGGCACCTTAATTTTTTCCAATATCTGGAAAAGGAGATTCACTGCTTCTTTCTAGCATAATGCATTTTAACTTCTAGTTACAGAGAAGTCTGTCCCGTTCAGGCATTTTAATAGTTTGTTCAAAAGGCACCTTAGTAGTTGACAATTTTTGGAAAAAAGAAGAAAATATTTTTCTTCACAAAAGTCAGCACTGTTGGCTTCACTTCTGGGTGAATTTCAGATTAGTAATTCTGATAAGATATGCGTATGCTAGATGTCTTTTGTTCTCAAGTGTCACAATCCATTTTATCCTCGGGGATAGGGGTCAATTCAGAAAGGACTTGCCACCTTTTGTGGTTAATGATACTGTTATGAAGATTGGTTTTTTTGTTTTCTAGATCTGGATTTTCGCGGCGATCTGGGGATTTTGCATGTTAGGGACTTGAGGATTATGGTGCTCAAATATCATGCAACTCTTGGTTGTGGGCCCTGTGGCTGCATGCTGTTTTAGTTGATGAGCACCTGCTGATAGCCTGGATGGTAAATTTTGTTAATACTTTTTTAACTGTGGCAAGTGATGCCCATGGTGCTAACTTCCCTAGTGAAGATGATGGATTCTTTCCTAATGTGGATTCTTGTCTAAGGTGGTTTTTGCAAAAAAGTAACAAAAACTAGAGTAGAATGGCACTTCGTAACTCTGAACCCAAGGTAACGATGACAGCATCATCTTTGTGTGGTTTACAACAGCTTCTTAGCTTTGCTGTTGGTAAAGTAGGAGCGAATTGTCTTACTCTTTGCCCTAGCATTGTGTATCATTGTCCTCCCACGTTGGAGAAGACCAGATTTGAAGAATGGGACAACAGTGAACGTGAAATTATTTTGGATTGGTCTAAAAGAGTGTGTATGTTAAGTGGTGCTAAAGATTGCTGGTAGATATTGTTTCCTTGGTTTGATTATCGACGTCGAGGTAGCATGGATGCATTTGGATCAGAAGTCATATTGGACTGTTCTGGATATTAAAATGGGTTTATTTTGGAAATTTTTGCAGATCTCCAAGGAAATTTAGAAGCCCAATACTATCTGTAAGTCATAAACTCCTCTGGGATTCCTTCTTGTTTTCCATTCGACAAAACTGATCCCATTTAATCTTGTATATTTCACAGCGCCGCAAATATGCAAGCAGAAGTCCAAGCCTTAGTAGGAGCCGCAGCAGGAGCATCTCTGGATCTCTATCTCCTGTATGTATGCTTTCTCCTCCATTTTCTAATTATATTGTACTCGAGGAACTGCCTTTTTGATTGTTGTAATTTACAGGTGAGATCTGATTGAAGCTGATTCAAGCTCTACCTGGCTGACTTTAAATGAGGGTTCTACGGAGCAGACTTAGGACCCAATCATTTGTTCCCTGGGATTTGGATTAGTAATATTGTGTTGCGGCTTTTGCAAGGAACATGCTGTCACCTTCATCCCCCCTTCACAGAACTTACATGACGTATGAATTTGGCCTGATAAATATGTATACCTTATGATGTGGAGATTGATTTTCGCATTAGAACTTCTGATTACTGTGTCCTCTCTTGTCGGCGCTCTCATTTTCCTTCTGCATATCCTATCCTTATATATTATGGTTGTCGTCTTACGCATCAATGGGTATATATAGCGCTGTTGCTTTTATTGATGTAGTGACGTGGTTGTGGTAAAAGTCCCATCACTTTTTACTCTCTTCCCTATTATCATACGAGGATTTTGCTTTGCTTTCTGAAAGAACTTGATCTCGATAAGTAGGCCTCCTGTTAAAGATTTTGCGATAATGATGTTTAACAAACAAGTAAGTAGTGTTCGATGTGAAGAGATTGATGAGGAAGTGGTTTGTTTCTGGGGGAACGCCGACTGATCTTTTGAAAGGGAGGCGCTCTACGGCCATGCTAGAGGGTACTTCAATGGAATTGGTACCTGCCTCGCGAAATTCCGGCGAATAAAGATGTCCTGAAATTTGCAATATGCATCATGCAACGGGAGGATATCATCTTCTATAACCTTTCAAGCCTACAAGTTTAGTAGAGTGCTCTTAAAAAGGAACAAAAATTGCCTTGGGGCCATAGCTGTAGAGGAAAGAATTATATCTCGAGAACACGTTCATGCACATTTGAATCTTTATTAGCATTTGTCGGACTCTCTGTATCCCTAGTGGAAGTTTCAAGGAAGTTACTATATGGTTTTATTGAGAGGCGAGAAGCAGGCAAAAGATAAAAGAACGGGAAGTGAGTTGTCTAAATTGCCAATGGAAGAAAGGCTTCCTTGACAGAAATTTTAACATCAAATTTGGTGTTCATGCTTTAAATATATAAATAATAAAGATGTCGGAAAGCAAAGAGAATAGAACAAGATACTATCACGCAAGTGGCGAAAAAGTTGAGACTGGGGAACATGACAAAATCGCTTAGACGTTTATCCAGTCATGAGTTCGAGTCAAGCGAAGGGTTTATCCAGTCACGAGTTAAGATCCCATGTCTACAAAGAGTCTGCTCTTTTACGAAAGTAAAATTGAGAATGGGCCTTCAGCCAGCGGAGTCGCAAGGCAATTGCTCGCTCTCGGTTTCTTGACCTTAATTCACCTTTAAAATATGAACAGCCAATGAGTGATTTATTCAGAGAATTTCCTGAGAACATGGATGTCATGTTACTCGTTATGAAAACAATTTCAAAGCCAATTTGCTGGAAATGTTTACAACTTTGCCATTGAAGAGTGGATCTCATTGTCCCCCAGGCAAAGACACGAGGAAGGAAGCCAAAATCCATCACACAATCACTTGGCCACCAAACTTTCAAGGCCATCTAACAGTTTTTCGTCTGCCAATCTTGACAGGCTACAACTGTTGTTCATTGTTTCTCAAACATTATATATAAATTGTGTTTCAGTCATAGTTATCATAACGTTTCATCACAACATAATAAGCAGTCTATGACCGATTTTGTGATGGCATCCTCTCAGGTCCATGCCTCTGACGAAAGCTGTTAGTCCTGAGACTACCATCAGCCCCACCAGCTGCTTGATGGAATGGTCCCCAACCCGAGTCTCTATCAATCTGACTCGAGGGAAAGGAAGGCAAGTGTTCTCGCTCCCAACCATGGAAGCGATTGGGCAGGGAATTTTCTGCTTCTTGATAGGTTCTTCCAGATGAACTTGAAGGGATGAAATAAAATATGCTGTAATCAGTACAACTCAGTCTAAACAGGTCCAAATGCAGAAATTACAAAGGCATATGGTAGCTATGACATCAAGCTACATTTCATCAGAAGACCTCAACACCCAAATCCAAAACAATGCCAGTCAAAACAACCCATTTCAGACACAGTTCTAACATCCTGATGAACCCAGAACAGCAATAGTAATTTCGGCTTATCTCATTCTACACTAGTCCAATTGACCTGAAATTTTACAGGAACCCTTAAAAAATCAATACCTACAACTTTCATGTTTTGAGCCAAGGACAATTCGGCCTCTAACCATATGATACAAAACCGGACAGAAAGGGGGTTATGAAACCCTAACTTTCTCAAATTCCTTCCAATCCCAAAATTGGTTACAATTACCAATCATGTACACCTACTATAGTCATTAGCCATCAATTCCAACCATCATAGATAACCACAACATCATGATCACAATTAAACCAGAAAATTCATCAATAAATTGAAAACTTCACCAATTCCTCTCAAACCAAGAAATAAACCACAAATTCATCACTTTAGCTACCATTAAGCACAACTTAAGCTTCATTAAGTGTAGGAGGAAGTTCAATCACCACTCACCTAGTAAACAAGAGAGAAGGAGTTGTAGGACACCTTAGCTTCCTTGAACACTTTCACAAAATCACTTACTAACACCAAATGGAGGGATTTTATGGAGTAGAAACAAATTTCAGCAATTGGTTTGGATGATTTGCACTAGATGGTAGCTAAAAGTTTGAAGAGTTTTCTTCCCTCTTAAGCTCAAGATGGCCGGCCAACATGGAGAAAGAAAGAGTGAATATTTGGTCAATTTTGAGATATTTAATCAAATGGTAAAGAAAGGTCAAAAAGGTGAATAGTTGTCTTAGGCTTCAACCAATGGAAGTGTGACACTTGTCACTCCATTAAATGCATTTCTATCCTTTTGTTTCCTCTCACATCAATCACATTACCTCCTCTATTTATCTCTTAACACCCGGTAAATTTCACCCAGTATCCGAAACTTAACCTTATTGGCCGAATTTTTCCGAACATTTCGCACTAGTGGGTCCCACGTCCGGAATACACTCTTAATTTCTCAAAACCTATTTGATACTAGAAAAATCATCCAAAAACTATATCTGCTCATTAAAAATAACTAGAAAATTTCCCTACGAAAGAAAACGCAGAAAACAAGCCATTAAATAAATAAAACCCTAGAAAATTAGAAAATTTCCGGGTTCTCAAACTCATTTTTTTTTCGGGGCTTCACAATCTCCCCTCCTTAAAAGAATGTCGTCCTCGACATTCCCTCTTGTACCAATCAAGTCAAGACATCCCGCAAAAATCTCTCAAGAGTCAAATCAAACCCACAGTCCGGTATCCTAAACTTCAAGCCTAGGATACACTACAGAGATCTGAAGCCTAAGCTCTGATACCAACTGTGACAGCCCCACCTCCCCCTGAGGCGAACCAGAGGGTTCGGCGGGCCGCCTGCCCAGCTCTCGCCGGGACTCAGTCGTTCACTACATTCCTCAAACAGATTATAAGATAAATCTCAAATATTACATCACATTCTCCAATAATTACATGTCAAAAGCGAAGCGGAAACAATTCCCAACTATACATAAAATGATTCCAAATCCAAACTGTACAACATAAAGGCCATCCAATCACGCGCACAAGTACTACAAGCCTTCCTTCGCTTTGAGCCCTGTGGAGGGGAATAAAATAGTTTTTGGGGTGAGCTAGAAGCTCAGCGAGTAACCAGAAAATCAGTAATCAAATCGGTTTAACAATATTTCTTTTCAATGATGTCATAAATCAAATGATAAGTCCAGAAACAATTACAACATTTACAAAACATTAAATATGGAGTATCAATAATTCAAGAAACATGTACAATGGAAAGCGATAGTAACATTCATGAAAAGATACGTTCGTTCTCCTGTCATTTCTTTTTTTTTTTTCATTTGAAATTGCATCATTTTCCACCAACCACCACCAACCTACAAAGGTAATACTCGAGTATACCAAACGTTCACCCACGTCCCTAATCGCCCGACCGAGTCCGCTTCTGGCTCGAGACGACCGGTAACAAGGGGCAATGGCCAGTTCAGCCCAAAAGGCTTACATTCATGCGCAAGTAGCATTTACTCATTAATCATGAAAATTTCACATTTATTTAGGTCGAGTGCGATAAAGTACACACTCACCCAGAAAACTCGTTTTAACAATCATTGAAAGCACTTGACACATTATCAATCCATAATAACAAGCCAATAAGTCAAGGAAATATATCAAACAAGGAACACTCTCATATAAGCACGCATGATATGCAAGAAAACAGTTCAGAAGTAACTTTGGAAACAGTTCAAAAGTAACTTTGGAAACAATTCAAAAGTAACTAATGCAAGAAACGTTTCACAAGTACTTTGGAAATAGTTTAGGGTCACTCACCTCCATGGCTCAGAAACCATCCATCATATATCATTGCCTTGCTCAAATCCGAGTCTTAGATCACAAACTCAATGCAAACAAATCCCTTCGAAGTTCGGACAGCACTTCCCCTAAATTTCTTTACTTTTCCAGCCATCAAGGCTTCATTATTTCCTCAGCCAGTCCCAAAGGTACACACAAAACAACAAGTTCATCTAATAGTCATTCAGCAAGTTCCAAGTAGTACTAGTACAAGTCAAACTAGGGAAAAGTCCGGAAATGAAAGTTAAGCTCAAAACCAGAAAAACAGTTTTGACGTCCTTTTGCGGTAATGGCACCAAAGGTACTACGAGTATCGGATGGAGGTCCAAGACCCACCGTTTCGAAGCTAAGAACCAGGGCTACAACAATGTAGAAGGTCACTCAGTCCAAATCCCAGCACAACTAAGTCAAATATGCCAAATAACAAACCAGAACCGTACTTGCAGGTTTACAAATTACACTATGCTGTAATCAGTACAACTCAGTCTAAACAGGTCCAAATGCAGAAATTACAAAGGCATATGGTAGCTATGACATCAAGCTACATTTCATCAGAAGACCTCAACACCCAAATCCAAAACAATTCCAGTCAAAACAACCCATTTCAGACACAGTTCTAACATCCTGATGAACCCAGAACAGCAATAGTAATTTCGGCTTATCTCATTCTACACTAGTCCAATTGACCTGAAATTTTACAGGAACCCTTAAAAAATCAATACCTACAACTTTCATGTTTTGAGCCAAGGACAATTCGGCCTCTAACCATATGATACAAAACCGGATAGAAAGGGGGTTATGAAACCCTAACTTTCTCAAATTCCTTCCAATCCCAAAATTGGTTACAATTACCAGTCATGTACACCTACTATAGTCATTAGCCATCAATTCCAACCATCATAGATAACCACAACATCATGATCACAATTAAACCAGAAAATTCATCAATAAATTGAAAACTTCACCAATTCCTCTCAAACCAAGAAATAAACCACAAATTCATCACTTTAGCTACCATTAAGCACAACTTAAGCTTCATTAAGTGTAGGAGGAAGTTCAATCACCACTCACCTAGTAAACAAGAGAGAAGGAGTTGTAGGACACCTTAGCTTCCTTGAACACTTTCACAAAATCACTTACTAGCACCAAATGGAGGGATTTTATGGAGTAGAAACAAATTTCAGCAATTGGTTTGGATGATTTGCACTAGATGGTAGCTAAAAGTTTGAAGAGTTTTCTTCCCTCTTAAGCTCAAGATGGCCGGCCAACATGGAGAAAGAAAGAGTGAATATTTGGTCAATTTTGAGATATTTAATCAAATGGTAAAGAAAGGTCAAAAAGGTGAATAGTTGTCTTAGGCTTCAACCAATGGAAGTGTGACACTTGTCACTCCATTAAATGCATTTCTATCCTTTTGTTTCCTCTCACATCAATCACATTACCTCCTCTATTTATCTCTTAACACCCGGTAAATTTCACCCAGTATCCGAAACTTAACCTTATTGGCCGATTTTTTCCGAACATTTCGCACTAGTGGGTCCCACGTCCGGAATACACTCTTAATTTCTCAAAACCTATTTGATACTAGAAAAATCATCCAAAAACAATATCTGCTCATTAAAAATATCTAGAAAATTTCCCTACGAAAGAAAACGCAGAAAACAAGCCATTAAATAAATAAAACCCTAGAAAATTAGAAAATTTCCGGGTTCTCAAACTCATTTTTTTTTCGGGGCTTCACAATCTCCCCTCCTTAAAAGAATGTCGTCCTCGACATTCCCTCTTGTACCAATCAAGTCAAGACATCCCGCAAAAATCTCTCAAGAGTCAAATCAAACCCACAGTCCGGTATCCTAAACTTCAAGCCTAGGATACACTACAGAGATCTGAAGCCTAAGCTCTGATACCAACTGTGACAGCCCCACCTCCCCCTGAGGCGAACCAGAGGGTTCGGCGGGCCGCCTGCCCAGCTCTCGCCGGGACTCAGTCGTTCACTACATTCCTCAAACAGATTATAAGATAAATCTCAAATATTACATCACATTCTCCAATAATTACATGTCAAAAGCGAAGCGGAAACAATTCCCAACTATACATAAAATGATTCCAAATCCAAACTGTACAACATAAAGGCCATCCAATCACGCGCACAAGTACTACAAGCCTTCCTTCGCTTTGAGCCCTGTGGAGGGGAATAAAATAGTTTTTGGGGTGAGCTAGAAGCTCAGCGAGTAACCAGAAAATCAGTAATCAAATCGGTTTAACAATATTTCTTTTCAATGATGTCATAAATCAAATGATAAGTCCAGAAACAATTACAACATTTACAAAACATTAAATATGGAGTATCAATAATTCAAGAAACATGTACAATGGAAAGCGATAGTAACATTCATGAAAAGATACGTTCGTTCTCCTGTCATTTCTTTTTTTTTTTTCATTTGAAATTGCATCATTTTCCACCAACCACCACCAACCTACAAAGGTAATACTCGAGTATACCAAACGTTCACCCACGTCCCTAATCGCCCGACCGAGTCCGCTTCTGGCTCGAGACGACCGGTAACAAGGGGCAATGGCCAGTTCAGCCCAAAAGGCTTACATTCATGCGCAAGTAGCATTTACTCATTAATCATGAAAATTTCACATTTATTTAGGTCGAGTGCGATAAAGTACACACTCACCCAGAAAACTCGTTTTAACAATCATTGAAAGCACTTGACACATTATCAATCCATAATAACAAGCCAATAAGTCAAGGAAATATATCAAACAAGGAACACTCTCATATAAGCACGCATGATATGCAAGAAAACAGTTCAGAAGTAACTTTGGAAACAGTTCAAAAGTAACTTTGGAAACAATTCAAAAGTAACTAATGCAAGAAACGTTTCACAAGTACTTTGGAAATAGTTTAGGGTCACTCACCTCCATGGCTCAGAAACCATCCATCATATATCATTGCCTTGCTCAAATCCGAGTCTTAGATCACAAACTCAATGCAAACAAATCCCTTCGAAGTTCGGACAGCACTTCCCCTAAATTTCTTTACTTTTCCAGCCATCAAGGCTTCATTATTTCCTCAGCCAGTCCCAAAGGTACACACAAAACAACAAGTTCATCTAATAGTCATTCAGCAAGTTCCAAGTAGTACTAGTACAAGTCAAACTAGGGAAAAGTCCGGAAATGAAAGTTAAGCTCAAAACCAGAAAAACAGTTTTGACGTCCTTTTGCGGTAATGGCACCAAAGGTACTACGAGTATCGGATGGAGGTCCAAGACCCACCGTTTCGAAGCTAAGAACCAGGGCTACAACAATGTAGAAGGTCACTCAGTCCAAATCCCAGCACAACTAAGTCAAATATGCCAAATAACAAACCAGAACCGTACTTGCAGGTTTACAAATTACACTATGCTGTAATCAGTACAACTCAGTCTAAACAGATCCAAATGCAGAAATTACAAAGGCATATGGTAGCTATGACATCAAGCTACATTTCATCAGAAGACCTCAACACCCAAATCCAAAACAATTCCAGTCAAAACAACCCATTTCAGACACAGTTCTAACATCCTGATGAACCCAGAACAGCAATAGTAATTTCGGCTTATCTCATTCTACACTAGTCCAATTGACCTGAAATTTTACAGGAACCCTTAAAAAATCAATACCTACAACTTTCATGTTTTGAGCCAAGGACAATTCGGCCTCTAACCATATGATACAAAACCGGACACAAAGGGGGTTATGAAACCCTAACTTTCTCAAATTCCTTCCAATCCCAAAATTGGTTACAATTACCAATCATGTACACCTACTATAGTCATTAGCCATCAATTCCAACCATCATAGATAACCACAACATCATGATCACAATTAAACCAGAAAATTCATCAATAAATTGAAAACTTCACCAATTCCTCTCAAACCAAGAAATAAACCACAAATTCATCACTTTAGCTACCATTAAGCACAACTTAAGCTTCATTAAGTGTAGGAGGAAGTTCAATCACCACTCACCTAGTAAACAAGAGAGAAGGAGTTGTAGGACACCTTAGCTTCCTTGAACACTTTCACAAAATCACTTACTAGCACCAAATGGAGGGATTTTATGGAGTAGAAACAAATTTCAGCAATTGGTTTGGATGATTTGCACTAGATGGTAGCTAAAAGTTTGAAGAGTTTTCTTCCCTCTTAAGCTCAAGATGGCCGGCCAACATGGAGAAAGAAAGAGTGAATATTTGGTCAATTTTGAGATATTTAATCAAATGGTAAAGAAAGGTCAAAAAGGTGAATAGTTGTCTTAGGCTTCAACCAATGGAAGTGTGACACTTGTCACTCCATTAAATGCATTTCTATCCTTTTGTTTCCTCTCACATCAATCACATTACCTCCTCTATTTATCTCTTAACACCCGGTAAATTTCACCCAGTATCCGAAACTTAACCTTATTGGCCGATTTTTTCCGAACATTTCGCACTAGTGGGTCCCACGTCCGGAATACACTCTTAATTTCTCAAAACCTATTTGATACTAGAAAAATCATCCAAAAACAATATCTGCTCATTAAAAATATCTAGAAAATTTCCCTACGAAAGAAAACGCAGAAAACAAGCCATTAAATAAATAAAACCCTAGAAAATTAGAAAATTTCCGGGTTCTCAAACTCATTTTTTTTTCGGGGCTTCACAATCTCCCCTCCTTAAAAGAATGTCGTCCTCGACATTCCCTCTTGTACCAATCAAGTCAAGACATCCCGCAAAAATCTCTCAAGAGTCAAATCAAACCCACAGTCCGGTATCCTAAACTTCAAGCCTAGGATACACTACAGAGATCTGAAGCCTAAGCTCTGATACCAACTGTGACAGCCCCACCTCCCCCTGAGGCGAACCAGAGGGTTCGGCGGGCCGCCTGCCCAGCTCTCGCCGGGACTCAGTCGTTCACTACATTCCTCAAACAGATTATAAGATAAATCTCAAATATTACATCACATTCTCCAATAATTACATGTCAAAAGCGAAGCGGAAACAATTCCCAACTATACATAAAATGATTCCAAATCCAAACTGTACAACATAAAGGCCATCCAATCACGCGCACAAGTACTACAAGCCTTCCTTCGCTTTGAGCCCTGTGGAGGGGAATAAAATAGTTTTTGGGGTGAGCTAGAAGCTCAGCGAGTAACCAGAAAATCAGTAATCAAATCGGTTTAACAATATTTCTTTTCAATGATGTCATAAATCAAATGATAAGTCCAGAAACAATTACAACATTTACAAAACATTAAATATGGAGTATCAATAATTCAAGAAACATGTACAATGGAAAGCGATAGTAACATTCATGAAAAGATACGTTCGTTCTCCTGTCATTTCTTTTTTTTTTTTCATTTGAAATTGCATCATTTTCCACCAACCACCACCAACCTACAAAGGTAATACTCGAGTATACCAAACGTTCACCCACGTCCCTAATCGCCCGACCGAGTCCGCTTCTGGCTCGAGACGACCGGTAACAAGGGGCAATGGCCAGTTCAGCCCAAAAGGCTTACATTCATGCGCAAGTAGCATTTACTCATTAATCATGAAAATTTCACATTTATTTAGGTCGAGTGCGATAAAGTACACACTCACCCAGAAAACTCGTTTTAACAATCATTGAAAGCACTTGACACATTATCAATCCATAATAACAAGCCAATAAGTCAAGGAAATATATCAAACAAGGAACACTCTCATATAAGCACGCATGATATGCAAGAAAACAGTTCAGAAGTAACTTTGGAAACAGTTCAAAAGTAACTTTGGAAACAATTCAAAAGTAACTAATGCAAGAAACGTTTCACAAGTACTTTGGAAATAGTTTAGGGTCACTCACCTCCATGGCTCAGAAACCATCCATCATATATCATTGCCTTGCTCAAATCCGAGTCTTAGATCACAAACTCAATGCAAACAAATCCCTTCGAAGTTCGGACAGCACTTCCCCTAAATTTCTTTACTTTTCCAGCCATCAAGGCTTCATTATTTCCTCAGCCAGTCCCAAAGGTACACACAAAACAACAAGTTCATCTAATAGTCATTCAGCAAGTTCCAAGTAGTACTAGTACAAGTCAAACTAGGGAAAAGTCCGGAAATGAAAGTTAAGCTCAAAACCAGAAAAACAGTTTTGACGTCCTTTTGCGGTAATGGCACCAAAGGTACTACGAGTATCGGATGGAGGTCCAAGACCCACCGTTTCGAAGCTAAGAACCAGGGCTACAACAATGTAGAAGGTCACTCAGTCCAAATCCCAGCACAACTAAGTCAAATATGCCAAATAACAAACCAGAACCGTACTTGCAGGTTTACAAATTACACTATGCTGTAATCAGTACAACTCAGTCTAAACAGGTCCAAATGCAGAAATTACAAAGGCATATGGTAGCTATGACATCAAGCTACATTTCATCAGAAGACCTCAACACCCAAATCCAAAACAATTCCAGTCAAAACAACCCATTTCAGACACAGTTCTAACATCCTGATGAACCCAGAACAGCAATAGTAATTTCGGCTTATCTCATTCTACACTAGTCCAATTGACCTGAAATTTTACAGGAACCCTTAAAAAATCAATACCTACAACTTTCATGTTTTGAGCCAAGGACAATTCGGCCTCTAACCATATGATACAAAACCGGATAGAAAGGGGGTTATGAAACCCTAACTTTCTCAAATTCCTTCCAATCCCAAAATTGGTTACAATTACCAGTCATGTACACCTACTATAGTCATTAGCCATCAATTCCAACCATCATAGATAACCACAACATCATGATCACAATTAAACCAGAAAATTCATCAATAAATTGAAAACTTCACCAATTCCTCTCAAACCAAGAAATAAACCACAAATTCATCACTTTAGCTACCATTAAGCACAACTTAAGCTTCATTAAGTGTAGGAGGAAGTTCAATCACCACTCACCTAGTAAACAAGAGAGAAGGAGTTGTAGGACACCTTAGCTTCCTTGAACACTTTCACAAAATCACTTACTAGCACCAAATGGAGGGATTTTATGGAGTAGAAACAAATTTCAGCAATTGGTTTGGATGATTTGCACTAGATGGTAGCTAAAAGTTTGAAGAGTTTTCTTCCCTCTTAAGCTCAAGATGGCCGGCCAACATGGAGAAAGAAAGAGTGAATATTTGGTCAATTTTGAGATATTTAATCAAATGGTAAAGAAAGGTCAAAAAGGTGAATAGTTGTCTTAGGCTTCAACCAATGGAAGTGTGACACTTGTCACTCCATTAAATGCATTTCTATCCTTTTGTTTCCTCTCACATCAATCACATTACCTCCTCTATTTATCTCTTAACACCCGGTAAATTTCACCCAGTATCCGAAACTTAACCTTATTGGCCGATTTTTTCCGAACATTTCGCACTAGTGGGTCCCACGTCCGGAATACACTCTTAATTTCTCAAAACCTATTTGATACTAGAAAAATCATCCAAAAACAATATCTGCTCATTAAAAATATCTAGAAAATTTCCCTACGAAAGAAAACGCAGAAAACAAGCCATTAAATAAATAAAACCCTAGAAAATTAGAAAATTTCCGGGTTCTCAAACTCATTTTTTTTTCGGGGCTTCACAATCTCCCCTCCTTAAAAGAATGTCGTCCTCGACATTCCCTCTTGTACCAATCAAGTCAAGACATCCCGCAAAAATCTCTCAAGAGTCAAATCAAACCCACAGTCCGGTATCCTAAACTTCAAGCCTAGGATACACTACAGAGATCTGAAGCCTAAGCTCTGATACCAACTGTGACAGCCCCACCTCCCCCTGAGGCGAACCAGAGGGTTCGGCGGGCCGCCTGCCCAGCTCTCGCCGGGACTCAGTCGTTCACTACATTCCTCAAACAGATTATAAGATAAATCTCAAATATTACATCACATTCTCCAATAATTACATGTCAAAAGCGAAGCGGAAACAATTCCCAACTATACATAAAATGATTCCAAATCCAAACTGTACAACATAAAGGCCATCCAATCACGCGCACAAGTACTACAAGCCTTCCTTCGCTTTGAGCCCTGTGGAGGGGAATAAAATAGTTTTTGGGGTGAGCTAGAAGCTCAGCGAGTAACCAGAAAATCAGTAATCAAATCGGTTTAACAATATTTCTTTTCAATGATGTCATAAATCAAATGATAAGTCCAGAAACAATTACAACATTTACAAAACATTAAATATGGAGTATCAATAATTCAAGAAACATGTACAATGGAAAGCGATAGTAACATTCATGAAAAGATACGTTCGTTCTCCTGTCATTTCTTTTTTTTTTTTCATTTGAAATTGCATCATTTTCCACCAACCACCACCAACCTACAAAGGTAATACTCGAGTATACCAAACGTTCACCCAGGTCCCTAATCGCCCGACCGAGTCCGCTTCTGGCTCGAGACGACCGGTAACAAGGGGCAATGGCCAGTTCAGCCCAAAAGGCTTACATTCATGCGCAAGTAGCATTTACTCATTAATCATGAAAATTTCACATTTATTTAGGTCGAGTGCGATAAAGTACACACTCACCCAGAAAACTCGTTTTAACAATCATTGAAAGCACTTGACACATTATCAATCCATAATAACAAGCCAATAAGTCAAGGAAATATATCAAACAAGGAACACTCTCATATAAGCACGCATGATATGCAAGAAAACAGTTCAGAAGTAACTTTGGAAACAGTTCAAAAGTAACTTTGGAAACAATTCAAAAGTAACTAATGCAAGAAACGTTTCACAAGTACTTTGGAAATAGTTTAGGGTCACTCACCTCCATGGCTCAGAAACCATCCATCATATATCATTGCCTTGCTCAAATCCGAGTCTTAGATCACAAACTCAATGCAAACAAATCCCTTCGAAGTTCGGACAGCACTTCCCCTAAATTTCTTTACTTTTCCAGCCATCAAGGCTTCATTATTTCCTCAGCCAGTCCCAAAGGTACACACAAAACAACAAGTTCATCTAATAGTCATTCAGCAAGTTCCAAGTAGTACTAGTACAAGTCAAACTAGGGAAAAGTCCGGAAATGAAAGTTAAGCTCAAAACCAGAAAAACAGTTTTGACGTCCTTTTACGGTAATGGCACCAAAGGTACTACGAGTATCGGATGGAGGTCCAAGACCCACCGTTTCGAAGCTAAGAACCAGGGCTACAACAATGTAGAAGGTCACTCAGTCCAAATCCCAGCACAACTAAGTCAAATATGCCAAATAACAAACCAGAACCGTACTTGCAGGTTTACAAATTACACTATGCTGTAATCAGTACAACTCAGTCTAAACAGGTCCAAATGCAGAAATTCCAAAGGCATATGGTAGCTATGACATCAAGCTACATTTCATCAGAAGACCTCAACACCCAAATCCAAAACAATTCCAGTCAAAACAACCCATTTCAGACACAGTTCTAACATCCTGATGAACCCAGAACAGCAATAGTAATTTCGGCTTATCTCATTCTACACTAGTCCAATTGACCTGAAATTTTACAGGAACCCTTAAAAAATCAATACCTACAACTTTCATGTTTTGAGCCAAGGACAATTCGGCCTCTAACCATATGATACAAAACCGGATAGAAAGGGGGTTATGAAACCCTAACTTTCTCAAATTCCTTCCAATCCCAAAATTGGTTACAATTACCAGTCATGTACACCTACTATAGTCATTAGCCATCAATTCCAACCATCATAGATAACCACAACATCATGATCACAATTAAACCAGAAAATTCATCAATAAATTGAAAACTTCACCAATTCCTCTCAAACCAAGAAATAAACCACAAATTCATCACTTTAGCTACCATTAAGCACAACTTAAGCTTCATTAAGTGTAGGAGGAAGTTCAATCACCACTCACCTAGTAAACAAGAGAGAAGGAGTTGTAGGACACCTTAGCTTCCTTGAACACTTTCACAAAATCACTTACTAGCACCAAATGGAGGGATTTTATGGAGTAGAAACAAATTTCAGCAATTGGTTTGGATGATTTGCACTAGATGGTAGCTAAAAGTTTGAAGAGTTTTCTTCCCTCTTAAGCTCAAGATGGCGGCCAACATGGAGAAAGAAAGAGTGAATATTTGGTCAATTTTGAGATATTTAATCAATTGGTAAAGAAAGGTCAAAAAGGTGAATAGTTGTCTTAGGAACCAATGGAAGTGTGACACTTGTCACTCCATTAATGCATTTCTATCCTTTTGTTTCCTCTCACATCAATCACATTACCCTCTCTATTTATCTCTTAACACCCGGTAAATTTCACCCAGTATCCGAAACTTAACCTTATTGGCCGATTTTTTCGAACATTTCGCACTAGTGGGTCCCACGTCCGGAATACACTCTTAATTTCTCAAAACCTATTTGATACTAGAAAAAATCATCCAAAAAACAATATCTGCCTCATTAAAAATATCTAGAAAATTTCCCTACGAAAGAAAACGCAGAAAACAAGCCATTAAATAAATAAAACCCTAGAAAATTAGAAAATTTCCGGGTTCTCAAACTCATTTTTTTTTCGGGCTTCACAATCTCCCCTCCTTAAAAGAATGTCGTCCTCGACATTCCTCTTGTACCAATCAAGTCAAGACATCCCGCAAAAAATCTCTCAAGAGTCAAATCAACCCACAGTCCGGTAATCCTAAACTTCAAGCCTAGGATACACTACAGAGATCTGAAGCCTAAGCTCTGATACCAACTGTGACAGCCCCACCTCCCCCTGAAGGCGAACCAGAGGGTTCGGCGGGCCGCCTGCCCAGGCTCTCGCCGGGACTCAGTCGTTCACTACATTCCTCAAACAATTAAAAGATAAATCTCAAATATTACATACATTCTCCAATAATTATTACATGTCAAAGCGAACGGAAACAATTCCCAACTATACATAAATGATTCCAAATCCAAATGTACAACATAAGGCCATCCAATCACGCGACAAGTACTACAAGCCTTCCTTCGCTTTGAGCCCTGTGGAGGGAAATAAAATAGTTTTGGGGTGAGCTAGAAGCTCAGCGAGTAACCAGAAAATCAGTAATCAAATCGGTTTAACAATATTTCTTTTCAATGATGTCATAAATCAAATGATAAGTCCAGAAACAATTACAACATTTACAAAACATTAAATATGGAGTATCAATAATTCAAGAAACATGTACAATGGAAAGCGATAGTAACATTCATGAAAAGATACGTTCGTTCTCCTGTCATTTCTTTTTTTTTTTTTCATTTGAAATTGCATCATTTTCCACCAACCACCACCAACCTACAAAGGTAATACTCGAGTATACCAAACGTTCACCCAGGTCCCTAATCGCCCGACCGAGTCCGCTTCTGGCTCGAGACGACCGGTAACAAGGGGCAATGGCCAGTTCAGCCCAAAAGGCTTACATTCATGCGCAAGTAGCATTTACTCATTAATCATGAAAATTTCACATTTATTTAGGTCGAGTGCGATAAAGTACACACTCACCCAGAAAACTCGTTTTAACAATCATTGAAAGCACTTGACACATTATCAATCCATAATAACAAGCCAATAAGTCAAGGAAATATATCAAACAAGGAACACTCTCATATAAGCACGCATGATATGCAAGAAAACAGTTCAGAAGTAACTTTGGAAACAGTTCAAAAGTAACTTTGGAAACAATTCAAAAGTAACTAATGCAAGAAACGTTTCACAAGTACTTTGGAAATAGTTTAGGGTCACTCACCTCCATGGCTCAGAAACCATCCATCATATATCATTGCCTTGCTCAAATCCGAGTCTTAGATCACAAACTCAATGCAAACAAATCCCTTCGAAGTTCGGACAGCACTTCCCCTAAATTTCTTTACTTTTCCAGCCATCAAGGCTTCATTATTTCCTCAGCCAGTCCCAAAGGTACACACAAAACAACAAGTTCATCTAATAGTCATTCAGCAAGTTCCAAGTAGTACTAGTACAAGTCAAACTAGGGAAAAGTCCGGAAATGAAAGTTAAGCTCAAAACCAGAAAAACAGTTTTGACGTCCTTTTGCGGTAATGGCACCAAAGGTACTACGAGTATCGGATGGAGGTCCAAGACCCACCGTTTCGAAGCTAAGAACCAGGGCTACAACAATGTAGAAGGTCACTCAGTCCAAATCCCAGCACAACTAAGTCAAATATGCCAAATAACAAACCAGAACCGTACTTGCAGGTTTACAAATTACACTATGCTGTAATCAGTACAACTCAGTCTAAACAGGTCCAAATGCAGAAATTACAAAGGCATATGGTAGCTATGACATCAAGCTACATTTCATCAGAAGACCTCAACACCCAAATCCAAAACAATTCCAGTCAAAACAACCCATTTCAGACACAGTTCTAACATCCTGATGAACCCAGAACAGCAATAGTAATTTCGGCTTATCTCATTCTACACTAGTCCAATTGACCTGAAATTTTACAGGAACCCTTAAAAAATCAATACCTACAACTTTCATGTTTTGAGCCAAGGACAATTCGGCCTCTAACCATATGATACAAAACCGGACACAAAGGGGGTTATGAAACCCTAACTTTCTGAAATTCCTTCCAATCCCAAAATTGGTTACAATTACCAATCATGTACACCTACTATAGTCATTAGCCATCAATTCCAACCATCATAGATAACCACAACATCATGATCACAATTAAACCAGAAAATTCATCAATAAATTGAAAACTTCACCAATTCCTCTCAAACCAAGAAATAAACCACAAATTCATCACTTTAGCTACCATTAAGCACAACTTAAGCTTCATTAAGTGTAGGAGGAAGTTCAATCACCACTCACCTAGTAAACAAGAGAGAAGGAGTTGTAGGACACCTTAGCTTCCTTGAACACTTTCACAAAATCACTTACTAGCACCAAATGGAGGGATTTTATGGAGTAGAAACAAATTTCAGCAATTGGTTTGGATGATTTGCACTAGATGGTAGCTAAAAGTTTGAAGAGTTTTCTTCCCTCTTAAGCTCAAGATGGCCGGCCAACATGGAGAAAGAAAGAGTGAATATTTGGTCAATTTTGAGATATTTAATCAAATGGTAAAGAAAGGTCAAAAAGGTGAATAGTTGTCTTAGGCTTCAACCAATGGAAGTGTGACACTTGTCACTCCATTAAATGCATTTCTATCCTTTTGTTTCCTCTCACATCAATCACATTACCTCCTCTATTTATCTCTTAACACCCGGTAAATTTCACCCAGTATCCGAAACTTAACCTTATTGGCCGATTTTTTCCGAACATTTCGCACTAGTGGGTCCCACGTCCGGAATACACTCTTAATTTCTCAAAACCTATTTGATACTAGAAAAATCATCCAAAAACAATATCTGCTCATTAAAAATATCTAGAAAATTTCCCTACGAAAGAAAACGCAGAAAACAAGCCATTAAATAAATAAAACCCTAGAAAATTAGAAAATTTCCGGGTTCTCAAACTCATTTTTTTTTCGGGGCTTCACAATCTCCCCTCCTTAAAAGAATGTCGTCCTCGACATTCCCTCTTGTACCAATCAAGTCAAGACATCCCGCAAAAATCTCTCAAGAGTCAAATCAAACCCACAGTCCGGTATCCTAAACTTCAAGCCTAGGATACACTACAGAGATCTGAAGCCTAAGCTCTGATACCAACTGTGACAGCCCCACCTCCCCCTGAGGCGAACCAGAGGGTTCGGCGGGCCGCCTGCCCAGCTCTCGCCGGGACTCAGTCGTTCACTACATTCCTCAAACAGATTATAAGATAAATCTCAAATATTACATCACATTCTCCAATAATTACATGTCAAAAGCGAAGCGGAAACAATTCCCAACTATACATAAAATGATTCCAAATCCAAACTGTACAACATAAAGGCCATCCAATCACGCGCACAAGTACTACAAGCCTTCCTTCGCTTTGAGCCCTGTGGAGGGGAATAAAATATTTTTGGGGTGAGCTAGAAGCTCAGCGAGTAACCAGAAAATCAGTAATCAAATCGGTTTAACAATATTTCTTTTCAATGATGTCATAAATCAAATGATAAGTCCAGAAACAATTACAACATTTACAAAACATTAAATATGGAGTATCAATAATTCAAGAAACATGTACAATGGAAAGCGATAGTAACATTCATGAAAAGATACGTTCGTTCTCCTGTCATTTCTTTTTTTTTTTTCATTTGAAATTGCATCATTTTCCACCAACCACCACCAACCTACAAAGGTAATACTCGAGTATACCAAACGTTCACCCACGTCCCTAATCGCCCGACCGAGTCCGCTTCTGGCTCGAGACGACCGGTAACAAGGGGCAATGGCCAGTTCAGCCCAAAAGGCTTACATTCATGCGCAAGTAGCATTTACTCATTAATCATGAAAATTTCACATTTATTTAGGTCGAGTGCGATAAAGTACACACTCACCCAGAAAACTCGTTTTAACAATCATTGAAAGCACTTGACACATTATCAATCCATAATAACAAGCCAATAAGTCAAGGAAATATATCAAACAAGGAACACTCTCATATAAGCACGCATGATATGCAAGAAAACAGTTCAGAAGTAACTTTGGAAACAGTTCAAAAGTAACTTTGGAAACAATTCAAAAGTAACTAATGCAAGAAACGTTTCACAAGTACTTTGGAAATAGTTTAGGGTCACTCACCTCCATGGCTCAGAAACCATCCATCATATATCATTGCCTTGCTCAAATCCGAGTCTTAGATCACAAACTCAATGCAAACAAATCCCTTCGAAGTTCGGACAGCACTTCCCCTAAATTTCTTTACTTTTCCAGCCATCAAGGCTTCATTATTTCCTCAGCCAGTCCCAAAGGTACACACAAAACAACAAGTTCATCTAATAGTCATTCAGCAAGTTCCAAGTAGTACTAGTACAAGTCAAACTAGGGAAAAGTCCGGAAATGAAAGTTAAGCTCAAAACCAGAAAAACAGTTTTGACGTCCTTTTGCGGTAATGGCACCAAAGGTACTACGAGTATCGGATGGAGGTCCAAGACCCACCGTTTCAAAGCTAAGAACCAGGGCTACAACAATGTAGAAGGTCACTCAGTCCAAATCCCAGCACAACTAAGTCAAATATGCCAAATAACAAACCAGAACCGTACTTGCAGGTTTACAAATTACACTATGCTGTAATCAGTACAACTCAGTCTAAACAGGTCCAAATGCAGAAATTACAAAGGCATATGGTAGCTATGACATCAAGCTACATTTCATCAGAAGACCTCAACACCCAAATCCAAAACAATTCCAGTCAAAACAACCCATTTCAGACACAGTTCTAACATCCTGATGAACCCAGAACAGCAATAGTAATTTCGGCTTATCTCATTCTACACTAGTCCAATTGACCTGAAATTTTACAGGAACCCTTAAAAAATCAATACCTACAACTTTCATGTTTTGAGCCAAGGACAATTCGGCCTCTAACCATATGATACAAAACCGGACAGAAAGGGGGTTATGAAACCCTAACTTTCTCAAATTCCTTCCAATCCCAAAATTGGTTACAATTACCAATCATGTACACCTACTATAGTCATTAGCCATCAATTCCAACCATCATAGATAACCACAACATCATGATCACAATTAAACCAGAAAATTCATCAATAAATTGAAAACTTCACCAATTCCTCTCAAACCAAGAAATAAACCACAAATTCATCACTTTAGCTACCATTAAGCACAACTTAAGCTTCATTAAGTGTAGGAGGAAGTTCAATCACCACTCACCTAGTAAACAAGAGAGAAGGAGTTGTAGGACACCTTAGCTTCCTTGAACACTTTCACAAAATCACTTACTAGCACCAAATGGAGGGATTTTATGGAGTAGAAACAAATTTCAGCAATTGGTTTGGATGATTTGCACTAGATGGTAGCTAAAAGTTTGAAGAGTTTTCTTCCCTCTTAAGCTCAAGATGGCCGGCCAACATGGAGAAAGAAAGAGTGAATATTTGGTCAATTTTGAGATATTTAATCAAATGGTAAAGAAAGGTCAAAAAGGTGAATAGTTGTCTTAGGCTTCAACCAATGGAAGTGTGACACTTGTCACTCCATTAAATGCATTTCTATCCTTTTGTTTCCTCTCACATCAATCACATTACCTCCTCTATTTATCTCTTAACACCCGGTAAATTTCACCCAGTATCCGAAACTTAACCTTATTGGCCGATTTTTTCCGAACATTTCGCACTAGTGGGTCCCACGTCCGGAATACACTCTTAATTTCTCAAAACCTATTTGATACTAGAAAAATCATCCAAAAACAATATCTGCTCATTAAAAATATCTAGAAAATTTCCCTACGAAAGAAAACGCAGAAAACAAGCCATTAAATAAATAAAACCCTAGAAAATTAGAAAATTTCCGGGTTCTCAAACTCATTTTTTTTTCGGGGCTTCACAATCTCCCCTCCTTAAAAGAATGTCGTCCTCGACATTCCCTCTTGTACCAATCAAGTCAAGACATCCCGCAAAAATCTCTCAAGAGTCAAATCAAACCCACAGTCCGGTATCCTAAACTTCAAGCCTAGGATACACTACAGAGATCTGAAGCCTAAGCTCTGATACCAACTGTGACAGCCCCACCTCCCCCTGAGGCGAACCAGAGGGTTCGGCGGGCCGCCTGCCCAGCTCTCGCCGGGACTCAGTCGTTCACTACATTCCTCAAACAGATTATAAGATAAATCTCAAATATTACATCACATTCTCCAATAATTACATGTCAAAAGCGAAGCGGAAACAATTCCCAACTATACATAAAATGATTCCAAATCCAAACTGTACAACATAAAGGCCATCCAATCACGCGCACAAGTACTACAAGCCTTCCTTCGCTTTGAGCCCTGTGGAGGGGAATAAAATATTTTTGGGGTGAGCTAGAAGCTCAGCGAGTAACCAGAAAATCAGTAATCAAATCGGTTTAACAATATTTCTTTTCAATGATGTCATAAATCAAATGATAAGTCCAGAAACAATTACAACATTTACAAAACATTAAATATGGAGTATCAATAATTCAAGAAACATGTACAATGGAAAGCGATAGTAACATTCATGAAAAGATACGTTCGTTCTCCTGTCATTTCTTTTTTTTTTTTCATTTGAAATTGCATCATTTTCCACCAACCACCACCAACCTACAAAGGTAATACTCGAGTATACCAAACGTTCACCCACGTCCCTAATCGCCCGACCGAGTCCGCTTCTGGCTCGAGACGACCGGTAACAAGGGGCAATGGCCAGTTCAGCCCAAAAGGCTTACATTCATGCGCAAGTAGCATTTACTCATTAATCATGAAAATTTCACATTTATTTAGGTCGAGTGCGATAAAGTACACACTCACCCAGAAAACTCGTTTTAACAATCATTGAAAGCACTTGACACATTAGCAATCCATAATAACAAGCCAATAAGTCAAGGAAATATATCAAACAAGGAACACTCTCATATAAGCACGCATGATATGCAAGAAAACAGTTCAGAAGTAACTTTGGAAACAGTTCAAAAGTAACTTTGGAAACAATTCAAAAGTAACTAATGCAAGAAACGTTTCACAAGTACTTTGGAAATAGTTTAGGGTCACTCACCTCCATGGCTCTGAAACCATCCATCATATATCATTGCCTTGCTCAAATCCGAGTCTTAGATCACAAACTCAATGCAAACAAATCCCTTCGAAGTTCGGACAGCACTTCCCCTAAATTTCTTTACTTTTCCAGCCATCAAGGCTTCATTATTTCCTCAGCCAGTCCCAAAGGTACACACAAAACAACAAGTTCATCTAATAGTCATTCAGCAAGTTCCAAGTAGTACTAGTACAAGTCAAACTAGGGAAAAGTCCGGAAATGAAAGTTAAGCTCAAAACCAGAAAAACAGTTTTGACGTCCTTTTGCGGTAATGGCACCAAAGGTACTACGAGTATCGGATGGAGGTCCAAGACCCACCGTTTCGAAGCTAAGAACCAGGGCTACAACAATGTAGAAGGTCACTCAGTCCAAATCCCAGCACAACTAAGTCAAATATGCCAAATAACAAACCAGAACCGTACTTGCAGGTTTACAAATTACACTATGCTGTAATCAGTACAACTCAGTCTAAACAGGTCCAAATGCAGAAATTCCAAAGGCATATGGTAGCTATGACATCAAGCTACATTTCATCAGAAGACCTCAACACCCAAATCCAAAACAATTCCAGTCAAAACAACCCATTTCAGACACAGTTCTAACATCCTGATGAACCCAGAACAGCAATAGTAATTTCGGCTTATCTCATTCTACACTAGTCCAATTGACCTGAAATTTTACAGGAACCCTTAAAAAATCAATACCTACAACTTTCATGTTTTGAGCCAAGGACAATTCGGCCTCTAACCATATGATACAAAACCGGACAGAAAGGGGGTTATGAAACCCTAACTTTCTCAAATTCCTTCCAATCCCAAAATTGGTTACAATTACCAATCATGTACACCTACTATAGTCATTAGCCATCAATTCCAACCATCATAGATAACCACAACATCATGATCACAATTAAACCAGAAAATTCATCAATAAATTGAAAACTTCACCAATTCCTCTCAAACCAAGAAATAAACCACAAATTCATCACTTTAGCTACCATTAAGCACAACTTAAGCTTCATTAAGTGTAGGAGGAAGTTCAATCACCACTCACCTAGTAAACAAGAGAGAAGGAGTTGTAGGACACCTTAGCTTCCTTGAACACTTTCACAAAATCACTTACTAGCACCAAATGGAGGGATTTTATGGAGTAGAAACAAATTTCAGCAATTGGTTTGGATGATTTGCACTAGATGGTAGCTAAAAGTTTGAAGAGTTTTCTTCCCTCTTAAGCTCAAGATGGCCGGCCAACATGGAGAAAGAAAGAGTGAATATTTGGTCAATTTTGAGATATTTAATCAAATGGTAAAGAAAGGTCAAAAAGGTGAATAGTTGTCTTAGGCTTCAACCAATGGAAGTGTGACACTTGTCACTCCATTAAATGCATTTCTATCCTTTTGTTTCCTCTCACATCAATCACATTACCTCCTCTATTTATCTCTTAACACCCGATAAATTTCACCCAGTATCCGAAACTTAACCTTATTGGCCGAATTTTTCTGAACTTTTCGCACTAGTGGGTCCCACGTCCGGAATACACTCTTAATTTCTCAAAATCTATTTGATACTAGAAAAATCATCCAAAAACTATATCTGCTCATTAAAAATATCTAGAAAATTTCCCTACGAAAGAAAACGCAGAAAACAAGCCATTAAATTAATAAAACCCTAGACAATTAGAAAATTTCCGGGTTCTCAAACTCATTTTTTTTTCGGGGCGTCACAGAAACACCAGTTATGCAAAATAAAAAATTTTTTCCGGATGAATAGTATAACTACAGTACTTCGGATGAACAGTAACGATGCAGTGAATAGTGTCACTACAGTAGCGATGCTACAGTATGATGAATAGTACTATGCTACAGTCTTTTTTTTTTTTTTGAATTGACACACGAACTGATTTGGAACAAGAGTATGTGACTCGAAACACAAAACAAAAGAAGGATATAACCTAGCGGTTGTCGACTAGCTCTGATTACCAATTGATGTGATATACACATTGACTCTAACCCTCTAAGTTGCGAACAATATTAATATTATCTCAACCCGCGACTTAACGAATTAGCGAACCTGTGATACCCCGAAAATTAGGAGGTTGTTTGTAAAGGAAATACTAAAGTGTATTTCTTTGGGTTTGATTTAAAACCTTATTTTGTTTTAAAAGACTAGAAACCCTAAAATTTTAATCAAAAACCCTAATTTACTTGTGACTAACCGGTTTTCTTAAATCACTCATATTTTAATTGAAACCCTAATTTTAATCACTGGAATTGTAAAATTCCTCACGTTTTTCTTAAAAATGCCTTTTATTTGGAAATTATTCATTTATTATGGCCCTAATACCCAATCATTCCTCAATAGGTGCAAATGAACCTAGGAAGTAGGGTTTCACTTTTCGTTTCCAAGTTAAGAGCGAATTAGGGTTTCACGTTTTCCCGTAGTATGATTATTCGGTACGGAGTGAGGATCAAATTTGATAGGTAAAAGTGACTTTTGGATGAGGGAATACTATATGACTAGAAGTGATAATAATAAGTTAGTGATTATAAGCTAAAAACCCTAGTATACGCGATTTAAGAGAAATCGCGTCAAACCGACGGGTATCGATCACTACCGATTGAACCCACCACTTGACCACCACTTTCTTACCACCACATACCCTTGATATTTTTGCAAAATATCCCCCCCTCATACTCATCCATATGGCCAAAATTTGTGGCCAAAAATGCAAGGGAAAGAAAGAGAAATTTGCATGGCTTTGGTGGTGACAAGTGGTGACACTTGTCACCACCCTATGGCTCTTTGATTAATTATTTTTCCTTGTTCTTTTATCCTTCATTTCAGCTTATTTTCCTTCATTCTTTTTGTCTTTTGGCCGAGCAAGGGAGAGAGAGAGAGAGCAAGAGAGAAAAATCTTCAATCCATCTTGAATCCAACCATTTGAGTGCAACCAAGGAAAACTAAACCGATTAACTTGTGAGTTGTGAACTTGGGAAGCTAAGGGAACCAAAAATTTCAAGAGGAGGTGAAGTATTACTCTTGCAAGCCATTTTGTTGAGGTATAAGGTCTGACCCATGGCTTTGGTTCTTTTATTCTTGTTTAAGTTGTTATATAACTCATATTTTGGTTAGATTAGTAGCTATACAAGTTGTTGTGATGATTTTGGAGTGATGTATGTAAGCTAGGGTTTGACTGATTTCCTTCTTATACTTGTTTTAGGAGTGGTATATGATATATATAGGCTTGTATAAGTGGTTGTGGTAGTGATTGAATCAAGAAAATGAAGAGATTGCCCTTGAAATCCCAAAATTCCAGATTTCTGGAATTGTATGCTTCAGTTCTGTCTGGTTTCAGTGCCCTATGTTAGAGGCCGAATTAGGCTTGACACAAAACATAAAAGTTTTATAGAATGATATTTTATAGATTCTTACAAAATTTCAGCTCAATCGGAGCAACGTATCCTGTGAAAAGACTGAAATACCCCTGCTGCCCTGTTTCTGTCCGAAAATGAAAATCAGCCTCTGTAAGTGGTTAGTTTGACCAGGAATATTACCGAATTGGTTGATGATGTCTTCTTAAGAATTATAGCCTTGTATCTTAGCTTTAAAATGGCTTTGGAATTACCTGAATTAGAGTTGTGTGTGCTGAGATATGAGTGAATAAAGCAGGACTGCTAGTTGATTTCTGCAGTGAATTTCGAACTAGAAAATCTGGAGTTGTTTTGGTAAATTTTACCTAGTTAGGGTGAGAACTGGACTGAGTGGTCTTCATGAAAGTTGTATCCCTCTTTCTTAGCTTCAAAACAGTATAAATTACATCCCAATCCGATAAGCGTAGCTTCGGATGTGCCCGTTACGCAAAACCCGTCAAATCTGTCTTTTGTTAAACTTCATTTCTGCACATGTTGTTAGCTTGATTTTTGTACTTATATGACTTTGAGCCTATGGAATGGCTATTGAAATGAGATGATATTGTGTGTGACTTTGGGATTGATTGAGGAAAACAATGAAGCCATAAATGGCTGGGAAATAGGTAAATACAAAGGGCGTGCTGCCCAAATTTTCGCTCGAGGGCTAAGTTTCTACTTGAACTTGTATATTTTCGTTTGGCAAATACTATGACCGTTTTTCCATCTTAAAACATGATCCTTCTTCAATTGAAAACTCCAAATGTTTACTTACTCTTACCCAAATAAAAAGGAGTGGTTTAGGATTTTCTTGGGTATTTTGTCCTCCCTTTTACATGAATTTCATTAAGACATTTAGTCTATAATATCTACTTGAATATGAGATGATTTTGAACCACATAAACAATCCCGAAAATAATATTTCTTAGTCTATATAGTTGGATTCCGACATGTCTTTGGTTCAAGTGTTTTCCATTGGAAATTTTATACCCCTTTTTGTTTGGTTTTGCGTTTAGTTTATGAAACCCTAGCTATTTCCGTCCACCGGTCCAAATGCCCTCGTTTCACTTTAAAGTCATTTCTATACGTTTATTCATCAATTGTTGGGTTTCTTCGATTTCACCTAATTGTTTGTGCTAGATATGTTTGTGCTAGATATGTTTGTGCTAGATAGATTGTAATATTCTTTCTCATTTACTCATAGGTTTTCTCGGTGACTGAGGTAATATCCGGAAGGATATTTGCACGTTATTTTGCGTAAATAGGTGAGTGTTCCTTGTTTGCTATATTTTTCTTGACTTCATGACTTGTGTTCTTGTTTGATAATGTGTTAAGTGCTTTCAAGGATTTCCAAAACGAGTTTTCTAGGCGAGCGTGTACTTTACCGAGCTCGACCTAAATGAAACGTGAAATTTTCAATGATTTAATGATTGCTACATTAGTTGCGCATGATGTAAGCCTTTTGGCTGAACTGGGCCCTGCCCTTCGTTACCGATCGACACGAGCCAGAAGCGGACTCGGTCGGGCGATATGGTGACCCTGGGTGAATTTGGTATACTCGAGTATTACCTTGTAGTCTGGTGGAGCCTGGCCAATTTCCAGGCGGGGGTGAACGAAACGAAAGAACGAACAAGGGTTTTATTTACCAAAAATGCATTTTATTTAAATGACCGGAGGAATAAGGGGAATGACAGGAGAACGAACGAACGAACGAATATATGGCTCCCTGTGAGCCCGTATCCTTTTAATGATGTGTTTATCGCTTTATTTTGTATTTGTATCTTGAATTATTGGTTATATGTAATGAATGCATTGAACTTCTTGTTGCCTATGTGTTCGGAACCTCACTGAGCTTTTAGCTCATTTCTTTAGTTTTGTTTTCCTTAACAGGGGAAAGCGAGCAAGGACGAGAGCTGTGTATCGACTAGCCCAGTCTAGTTTCTTTTGGGATAGTTCTCGCCCTAGTGCTCGGCACGGACTGGATGTATGGTGAATCGAGAACCTTTGTATATTCGATGTTTGTACTCCCTTTTTAGATAGCAATGTATATAAGTTTTGCTTTAAGTTTTGGATCATTGTTATGTTTAATCTTGTGGGTTTATTCTGGTTTCGATTGAGGATTGACGTGAACGACTGAGTCCCGACGAGAGTTGGGCAGGCGGTCCGCCGAACCCTTTGGTACGCCTTAGGGGTAGGTGGGGCTGTCACAGAACCAAATTGTAGGTAGTAGAACGCCACAACCAAGGAGATACTTGATTGATAAGTTCGGTATGAATAACTTGAGAAAGATTCTCAAATATTCAAAAAAGCTCTCTTGCAAAGAGAAAAATGAATAACTCACGAATTTGTATTGATCAAAAAATTGATTTTGAAGGTCTCTTGCCTCGATTATATATAGCCATACACTTTGACAACCTAAAGTGAATTGGATTCACTTAAACTAAAAATACTTAAGTAAACTCGGCTAGACTAGGGCTTTTTGGGCCGAAATAATGACTAAATTTGCTATCTAATGTTCGGCCAAATTGAAGGGTTGTTTTGGCCCAATTTATTAACCAAAATAAATAACTAAACAGCAACTAAAATGACAAATAAGCCCTCGGCTTTGACTAAGGCAACAAGCAAGACTAATCTTCACTTGACTCTTCAACTTGGAGCAAGGTATACATTCTTGAATCTTCATTCTCCAAGCCTTCAATGACCTTCAAATCATCCCCAACTCTCTCTTGGATCATGCATAGAAGAGCTTGTAGGGATTCACGCATTTTCTTGGCACGAGCTCTTGTAACCAGTCCTAGTGGGGCTTGAACCTTATCCGATGGCATTGCTTGACTCGTATCAGAACTACCCTTCCTAAGGTTAGCAAAGAATTGATAAAGCATATCAGGATAATATGTGTTGGGCAAGGACAGAATGTGAGACCATTTTTGGATTTCCAAAAGCTTAAGGACTGGTTCTAGATCAAGCTTACGGAATTCAGAGGGAGGAATGGTACTTTGAGTGATGAAGCCCTTCTGTGAAATCCATTCAAACCTCTCTCTGGCATCATCATCAATGAACTTGGGCAGTGAGGTTGGCTATTCCTCAGTTTGATCAGTACGTTTATCTCTGGCAGTACGTTTTCTTTTTCCACCACGTGTCTCAGTCCCTTGAGGTGATTTCTTGGTGGAAGGCTCAACAGTTTCTTCATCTCTGAGCCTGGTGGTGCGCCTGGTACTAGCTGGGTCACCTCTCAATCATACCATGATGAAATGGAAGATGATTTTGTTGCAGAATGTGATGAAAATGTGTATGAAATGGACTAAGATTGCAGTTTAGACTAGAATGTATGCTTGAATCTTCCAAAATGGATGAATTTTGAGTGACTAGGGTTTCTGAAGAAAATTGGGATCGGTGGAGTGGTTGGCAGTTAGAAAATGTTGTGAATGCCAATTAATGCGCAAGGGAGTTGTGACGGTAATGGTGAAGTCAATTTCTTAGAAATTGTTCTGAGAAGAGATGAATTTGAAATTTTGAAAGTGGAGGAAAGTGAAGAGGTGCGTTCGAGACAACGGTTGTTTTTGAACTAAATGAAGGAGAAGGCTTCTTTATAACAAGCCTTTTTTGAGTGTCGGGCGGCCGAATGAAGAGAAGCGTCCGACACTACCGTTCGACACAAAATTTTTTTGAACAATGGCTTAGAACACTGTCGGACGTCCGTTCATCTGATATCGAACGTCTGATAAAGTTTGACCAGAGAATTTTTTAGAAATTCTTTTCCAAAACGCCCAACTTTGTTCTCGAAAATACAAATTGATCCAGTGGTAAGGCTTTTGTAAGAATATCAGCAATTTGATCTTTTGAACAGATATATTGTACACAAATTTCACCCTTTTGGAAAAGATCATGAATGAAATGATACTTTATGGCTATATGCTTTGTTCTAGAATGTTGAATGGGATTTTTTTATCAAATTTATGATACTTGTATTATCACAATACATAGGCACACAGTCATACACTAATCCAAAATCATTCAAAGTACTTTTTGATGTTGTAGACACCAAGTTTTTTTAAATAATTTGTACGTTGCATCTAATTCATGATTTTGTTTTAGATTGTCTGCATTTTAGTTGTTACCTTTTTATTTGTCTTTTATTTTTAGTTTTATTTGTCATATTAATTTTGTTCACGTTTTAGCTTTTAGTTTTAGTTTTAAGTTTTAACGTAAAATAAAAGAAAAAGAAGAGAAAAAAGAAAATGGTTCACAAAATACGTTCATTCCTCTTAAATTCAATCTTTTGGCATTTTGTTTATTTTGGTTATTTTATTTTTGAAAAAGAAAAAGGGAAAATGATGAAAAATAATGAAAATGAAAGAAAAATCGAAAATGATAACTTTGTTATTTTAGTTTGTTTACTTTGATGTGTTTGTAATTAAAATTGTTGTTTTTATTTAGTTTTACTATTATTTTTGTTAAATTATTAAGTTGAGGAAAAGAAAAAAAGGAAAATGATGAAAATTGATGAAAATGGAAAATTGTGTTTTGTTGATTCTAGTTTATTTAGTTTCTACTCTATGTTAATTAAATTACTCTTTCTGTTGTTTTTGTTGTTTGTTATCTATTTTTATTATCAGTTTTATTCAATTAATTTCAAAAAGGGAAAAAATCAAAATCAAAAAATCACAACTCCACTTCTGCCGAATCCATTTTTCCACTCCATATACTAGCACCTTCCTTCCTTCTGCCGGTTCCATTTTCCACTTCACATTCCAGCACCTTCCATCCTTATTGCCGGTTCCATCATCCACTAATGCACACTACTCCCAACTCACTACAGCAGAAGAGAGGACTTCGGTTTCATTTTGTCGGCCACAATCCATTTCCATTTTACTGCCGTGAGCTAGGGAGAAAGGGGGGTCATGGTAATTAACGACTGAAAGGGAGCCGAACTCTGGGCTTGGTTCATTTTCTGTTCGTGAGCTGAGGGAAAAAAGGGTGAGACCTGCTATGTTGTATTTATTCCATCTGTGAGCCGTGAGTGAGTAGCTTCCTTGGAGTATCGACCGAGGGAGAGGGAGAGGCCGAGCTGCACTCTGGAGCCGAGAGGAAGATTTCTGGTTCTGTCCGCGAGCTGCAACCATTTCTGGTTCCCAACTCCATCGCAACTGCAACATCCAACCAGAACCATTACCCCAGTTCGCGTGTGAACAAGAAGAGCTGGTGAGCTGCGGTTCTGCAACAATCAAACCAGCGTACGAAGCCGAGAGAAAATTTTCAGCTTCCTTGCCACGTGAGTGAGTCATCGGTGAGGTAATTTCTGAACTAAAGCTAACTGACCAATGGTGGATTAAGCTATCTAGGGCCCTGCATGTGAAGCTTAGGCAATGAATGAGGAATTTAGGAAAAGAAAAATCTGATGTGTGCTGAAATTGGATTTCCGAGAACTGATTAAGACATGCTTGATGAAATCTGCTTTCTTGTGATAATTCGGAATTGTATTCATGATTAGCTATCTAAATCTGGGATGATTAATGCGGTTAGGGCCTCGCATATGGGTTTCAAACATCCGGACAAGTGATTTAGAAGAAGAAATTCTGTTCTTATGAATTGTTGCAGCCGAGAGTTTGTCCTGCATTTTTGCAGCTTCATGTGATTCAATTTCGTTGTTTTGAGTTTGTAACCATGAATCACTAGTTAATACCATGATAATTGAGCTTTGCATGATGATTTTAAACCATCGGATGATGAAATCAAAACATTAGAAAATCTGTCTTGGAAGTAATTGTTTCTGCCGAGAAGCTGAGTGGATACCGCAGCTTCAATGTTGTTTTGCTGAAGTAATTCGAGCATGAAATGATGTTTAAGTAACTGAATTTTTGGATGATTATTATGATTAGGGCCTTGCATGATAATTTTATGTATTTGGGTGATGAATTAAGGAGTTTAGAAAAATTCTGTTTTGCTGAAAGGATTCTGCCGAGATTTGTCTTGAGTCATGTAGTTTCATTGGGTATAATTTTGCTGTTTTGAACCTCTAACTATGACTAATTGGTAAACTACAAGATGATTAAGTTCTGCCTATAGTTAATTAACGGGTTTAAAGCAGAAAAATAAAATGAATTTGAATTCTGCCAAGTGCACGTTCATCCGAGGCTTGTTGGATGTTTCTGGAAATTTTTAGATGATTTTGTGTTGATGATTGAAGTTGTTTTCTGAATTAGATATGTTAATTGGCTAATTAAGTATTTGCATGTCGAAATCGAGTGTCTAATACCATGTTTTAGCCGAAGAAAAATTTGATTTAAGACTAATGAGTTGCTGGAAAATTTGTTAGTAGCCGAGAGGTTGAGCTGGATTTCGCAGTTTGTTTTCTGGAAATTTTGATGGTTGCGGATATTATTTGAACTTGATTTCTGAGCTGGAATTATTCATATGCTAGCTTGATACGTGCATAAGGAATTTAAGAGTTTATAAGCATGTCCAAACCAGAAAATGAAATAAAAATAGTAAGCTCTTAACATAATTATTCAACCGAGGTAAATTCGGATTCATGCCCAAGCACTTGCTGGAAAATGCATTTCAACTTGCCAAATCAGTTTTATATGTTTTAGATTTTTCAACTTGCTAAACGTACTTTATTTGTGTTTGCACTGGATTTTGCTCAGTCTTTCTTTCTATTTGTTTGGATGATGGCTTGCCGCCTAGTTTAAAGCCTTGTGTTTGGATTTGATTGTGTTTGAAAGCTGGATTTTGTAAATTGCCGAATTGCTGGATTTTGTAAATTGCTGGACTTTGTGTTTGCACTGGATTTTGCTCAGCTTTTCTTTCTATTTGTTTGGGTGATGGCTTGCCGCCTAGTTTAAAGCCTTGTGTTTAGATTCGATTGTGTTTGAAAGAAACTTTGTTACTTAGTTTAAATCGAAAATGATAACTTTGTTATTTTAGTTTGTTTACTTTGATGTGTTTGTAATTAAAATTGTTGTTTTTATTTAGTTTTACTATTATTTTTGTTAAATTATTAAGTTGAGGAAAAGAAAAAAAGGAAAATGATGAAAATTGATGAAAATGGAAAATTGTGTTTTGTTGATTCTAGTTTATTTAGTTTCTACTCTATGTTAATTAAATTACTCTTTCTGTTGTTTTTGTTGTTTGTTATCTATTTTTATTATCAGTTTTATTCAATTAATTTCAAAAAGGGAAAAAATCAAAATCAAAAAATCACAACTCCACTTCTGCCGAATCCATTTTTCCACTCCATATACTAGCACCTTCCTTCCTTCTGCCGGTTCCATTTTCCACTTCACATTCCAGCACCTTCCATCCTTATTGCCGGTTCCATCATCCACTAATGCACACTACTCCCAACTCACTACAGCAGAAGAGAGGACTTCGGTTTCATTTTGTCGGCCACAATCCATTTCCATTTTACTGCCGTGAGCTAGGGAGAAAGGGGGGTCATGGTAATTAACGACTGAAAGGGAGCCGAACTCTGGGCTTGGTTCATTTTCTGTTCGTGAGCTGAGGGAAAAAAGGGTGAGACCTGCTATGTTGTATTTATTCCATCTGTGAGCCGTGAGTGAGTAGCTTCCTTGGAGTATCGACCGAGGGAGAGGGAGAGGCCGAGCTGCACTCTGGAGCCGAGAGGAAGATTTCTGGTTCTGTCCGCGAGCTGCAACCATTTCTGGTTCCCAACTCCATCGCAACTGCAACATCCAACCAGAACCATTACCCCAGTTCGCGTGTGAACAAGAAGAGCTGGTGAGCTGCGGTTCTGCAACAATCAAACCAGCGTACGAAGCCGAGAGAAAATTTTCAGCTTCCTTGCCACGTGAGTGAGTCATCGGTGAGGTAATTTCTGAACTAAAGCTAACTGACCAATGGTGGATTAAGCTATCTAGGGCCCTGCATGTGAAGCTTAGGCAATGAATGAGGAATTTAGGAAAAGAAAAATCTGATGTGTGCTGAAATTGGATTTCCGAGAACTGATTAAGACATGCTTGATGAAATCTGCTTTCTTGTGATAATTCGGAATTGTATTCATGATTAGCTATCTAAATCTGGGATGATTAATGCGGTTAGGGCCTCGCATATGGGTTTCAAACATCCGGACAAGTGATTTAGAAGAAGAAATTCTGTTCTTATGAATTGTTGCAGCCGAGAGTTTGTCCTGCATTTTTGCAGCTTCATGTGATTCAATTTCGTTGTTTTGAGTTTGTAACCATGAATCACTAGTTAATACCATGATAATTGAGCTTTGCATGATGATTTTAAACCATCGGATGATGAAATCAAAACATTAGAAAATCTGTCTTGGAAGTAATTGTTTCTGCCGAGAAGCTGAGTGGATACCGCAGCTTCAATGTTGTTTTGCTGAAGTAATTCGAGCATGAAATGATGTTTAAGTAACTGAATTTTTGGATGATTATTATGATTAGGGCCTTGCATGATAATTTTATGTATTTGGGTGATGAATTAAGGAGTTTAGAAAAATTCTGTTTTGCTGAAAGGATTCTGCCGAGATTTGTCTTGAGTCATGTAGTTTCATTGGGTATAATTTTGCTGTTTTGAACCTCTAACTATGACTAATTGGTAAACTACAAGATGATTAAGTTCTGCCTATAGTTAATTAACGGGTTTAAAGCAGAAAAATAAAATGAATTTGAATTCTGCCAAGTGCACGTTCATCCGAGGCTTGTTGGATGTTTCTGGAAATTTTTAGATGATTTTGTGTTGATGATTGAAGTTGTTTTCTGAATTAGATATGTTAATTGGCTAATTAAGTATTTGCATGTCGAAATCGAGTGTCTAATACCATGTTTTAGCCGAAGAAAAATTTGATTTAAGACTAATGAGTTGCTGGAAAATTTGTTAGTAGCCGAGAGGTTGAGCTGGATTTCGCAGTTTGTTTTCTGGAAATTTTGATGGTTGCGGATATTATTTGAACTTGATTTCTGAGCTGGAATTATTCATATGCTAGCTTGATACGTGCATAAGGAATTTAAGAGTTTATAAGCATGTCCAAACCAGAAAATGAAATAAAAATAGTAAGCTCTTAACATAATTATTCAACCGAGGTAAATTCGGATTCATGCCCAAGCACTTGCTGGAAAATGCATTTCAACTTGCCAAATCAGTTTTATATGTTTTAGATTTTTCAACTTGCTAAACGTACTTTATTTGTGTTTGCACTGGATTTTGCTCAGTCTTTCTTTCTATTTGTTTGGATGATGGCTTGCCGCCTAGTTTAAAGCCTTGTGTTTGGATTTGATTGTGTTTGAAAGCTGGATTTTGTAAATTGCCGAATTGCTGGATTTTGTAAATTGCTGGACTTTGTGTTTGCACTGGATTTTGCTCAGCTTTTCTTTCTATTTGTTTGGGTGATGGCTTGCCGCCTAGTTTAAAGCCTTGTGTTTAGATTCGATTGTGTTTGAAAGCTGGATTTTGTAAATTGCCTAAAAATGTTTGCTGCACCTTGTCTTTTGTTTTTTTTTGCTGTTATTACCTGCTTCTTTTGAGTGTAGTGGAGAAAGATACTTGACTCACAGTAGCGAATTGGTCAACTTGATTTTAATAGGGATCTATTGCAGTCTACTTTTATTGATGTTATTTCATCTATTTTCTTCTCAAAAGGTCCTAAGGAGGTGTTAAGATTTTTCATTTTTTTGAAACCCTTGTTGATGGAAAATCTGTATTCCGAGGGGTTTAGTGTGTGTTTGGAGGATTTTTATATACTAAAGAAACAAGTCTCCTTCGTAGGTTGCATGTTTTTGCATGAAAAGGGTTCTTATAATAGCTCTTTAACCCCTCAAGTCCCTTCTTATTCTACCATGGCCTAAGCATTTGAAAAGATTAATCAATTGGGTCCTTCGAGTTTCCTTTCCCTTTTAACTTGGAATTTCATTTGATGAATATGGACTTGTTTGATTATCTAAAGAGATCCAATGGTTCAATCTCATAGTTATTAGTGGTTCTTTAATTTTTGTTTTTGAAGAATTTGCGTTGTTTGACTTACCATTAAATTGGTGCATTAATCCTTTGTTTAGTGGTTGTAGCTTCAATTTAGAACCTTTTCCAACTTATTAGCACCACAAAAGGGGACGGTATACTTTCTTTTATCTTTTTTGTGTATCTCCCTATGTGATCCAACTTGCTAAATGAAAATTGCATGCCTACTTGGTTTTCTTAAATGTTTATTAATGCCTTTCATTTATTTACTCTTATTTCATTTTAAAATCTTTCTTTTATTTTCATTTATGGGGTATGTGTACACCTCTTGGCCTGTAATAGATAGGGCATAGCAAGTAATTTGGTCCATTTTCCCTTCCCTCTTTGTTTTAGCTAGCAAATGTAATAGTTAGGGCTTTAATCGTCTTATTTGTCTTGCATGCTTAGTTACTATGTGTTAATTTGCTTTATTAATCTATTGCATCTAGTCGAGCATGCTAAGTGTTATGTGCTACGTGTTATAAGTGATTTTGCATGTCTACTTGCTTTCTATATTTATAAATGAATGTGATGGATGAATGTACGTTTCCGCTAGTCCAATGCTAGTCGGAATTCGTAGAATGGGCTAGTCCAACGCTAGACCCTTAGGGATTTCCCCTCGTTAGTACATGTTTACATGTTCACAACATTTCATGCATTTTTTTAGTTTTTATGGCATCTGGCATGTCCCTCTAACCTTTTCCCTTTCATTTTAGGCCTTTGCATTTCATGCTAGTTATAGGGTCCATTTGCGTGAAAACCCCCTTGGGTAAGGGAAACGAGCGAGTGTGGCTTCAAAATAGCCTTAGCACGCTAGTTTTTCCTTCTAATCAAAGGGAAAATTAAAATCACAAAAACTAGAGGTCATTCCCGTACCCAACTTGATGCATTCCTCTAAGTTCATGCATTTTCATATCATTTTTTTTACTATTTTCCTCACTAATTATATATTTTAAATCCACATGTCATACTTACACACTCATTCACTTTCTTTACTTTTCACTTCACACATTGCACCTATTTTACTTATATATTTACTATTTTCATTCACTTGCACACGAGCATTTATGTTTTTATTCATTTGCACACAAATACTTTCAAATTGCACACATGCACCTTTTTTTTTTTCTACACTTTGCACACTTACACTCTCATTTGAGTCCTCATTTGCATCGTTCATGGTTTTCTATGAGGTCTCTCCTTATTGACCTTCACAATTCATGTGAATGGGATCAAGAGCCTCATCAGAGACATCTCTAGACTTAAGATTGCATTTCTCATTCATTAGTCATATCCAGTTTGCAATACATACTTTGGGTAGAAAATATAGGAAAATAGGGGTTAAATCACGCAACTAGCCTTGGCTAGGTCGAAGGGGTGCCTTGGATTTTTATCCTTGCCTCCCCCTTCGTCAAATGTGACTCCCGAACCTTTTTCTTTGTTTGCGTGGACTAGGAGTCATTCAAAAGGGTTTTTTTACTTTTTTTTCCTTTAAAAATTCACTTTTTGGGTGACTTGGTACACCCTAACTCTATACCAAGTGGCGACTCCATTTTTCATATAAAAACCCTTTTTGAACTATTTTTCTTGGGTCAAATCGTCGCATTTTCAAAAGTCCCATTTAGACCCATTTTTGTTTTTATCAACAAAATTCATTTTTCCCAAATCAATAAAATTCAACAAAAAAACAATTATTTTATTTTTTCCAAAAAGTGGGGCGCGACAGTTGGCGACTCCACTGGGGAATTCCTAAGTGGGTCCAAGCATTAGATTTAGCCATTCTTTTCCTTTTTTCTACCCTTTTTATGTATAGCATTTGGATATTAGGATTGCATTTTCCCTTTCTAGGACTTTTTGCCACGTACGCGCATATCAAACTACTCCCTCACTCACGTATGTATGATTGGACGATTGGATGTATGATTGTACTTGCTTTATCTCACGCTTTGCATTTGCATTTTGGGGGGGTGTGTGTCACCCTTAGAGCCACGCGTTGGTTCTTGATCCCTCCCCTTCAAACGAGCACTAACATACGAGCATACGCTTTACTTCTTTTATCCCTTTATTTTTCTTTTAGTGGCTTGTCACGCCACTCTACCCTATTAGGATTAGGTGACTCACTTGGACATGTGATCACGACACGATGTGTGTGTAGCATGTTCCAATGGGTCACTCAATCTTCCACTTAAAGCTATTGGTTGATAGCCTTTAGCTTTTGGTCGAAGATTGAGGTTTTGATAGATTCACTCAAACACGTAGCCGTGACACGATGTGTGCGTAGCGGTGTTTGGGGAATCGCTCGAGCCACCGACAAAGAACCTTGGGGTTGGTGACCCTTGGTTTCTAAGTCTGAAGGCTCGGGGACCTGAGCTCATCGAGTCTAGATGCATTAGTGAACCCCCAACCTCATGCATCCATGATAGCCTGCCTAGGGTAGAGTCGGCCTTATCCTAAACTAGGGACACTATTCACGAGGGGAGGGGTCCAACCCCTTTTTCCTTTTTATTGCTTTATTTCTTTGATTGCTTTATCTTGTTATTACAATGTGTTATGTGTATTTATCTTGGCTGAACTAACTTTTCTTGGCTTTGTGTCCCGATTGCATTCATTAACCCTGAGCAAATAAGAGGTCTGGCATGACTTTCTTTTAGAGCCTACCCTTGTAGATAGGCTATTGCACGTTTGACAAATTATGCTGTATTTCGTTTATGAATTCATAATGCCATACCATTTTAGGCCTACCCTGGCAAATAAAGGGTTCCTTAGGTCACGTTTCATTTCAAATTGCATATTTTATTGTTTTAATCAAATGGCATCATGCATAAAGCCTAGAAAGGGAACGCCACGTAGGGGATCCCGTTTTAGGAATAAAACCAACCCTTTTGTGTCCCATGGGTACTTAACCCTTCAAGGGACTGCACGTTTAAGTTTTTGCCTAACTGGAGGAATGAGACTCGTGGGTAAGGTAATTGACAAACTACCTTCTTCATTATCAGATGGCTTGCCCTCGCCGCATCTACCAATTGTTAATACCGTCAACTGAGGTTCAACAATGGCCCACCTTCATGTTACCTAGTGAGCTGAATCAAGTAGCCCAATTTTTAGGACCAATTGGAGACTTTAAGCAGATCAAATCCAACAATTATTTGGTAGAGGCTTTAGTTCATCTTTGGGACCCCGAGTGTACTGCTTTTAGAATAGGCAATAGGCAAATGACCATAACACTCGAGGAAGTAACCGGCCTCCTTGGTTTACCCATACGTGGAACTGCCTTGGTGTTTCCATTTGCTTCCGACAAGGCCGAATTTTGTCAAATTATGGGATTGAAAGAGTCTGTGCTACGAGGGTCAGATCAGGGCGTTGCCGTGAGTATTCTGTTTGAACGATTTGCGCCACGCGATGGATTCGAGAGGCATGTGACGGATTTTGTGTTCACTTCCAAAGCCGTATGGGAGAGCAAAAGATCACTAGTATATGGGGTAGCTATGGCGGGGACCTATCTCTTTCCGCGAAAAGATCAGAAGATAGCCTTTAAATCAGCAAAAATTGTGAATGACCTTTTCTTAGGAATTCAGGGTAAGCAATGTTCTATAGTCCCGACCATTCTCGCAGATATTTTCTTAGCTTGTACTGGTTGTCGAAAGGGAGAGAAGTTTTTCCATGGGGCGAACTTGGTTTTATACATATGGGCTACGGGACATTTTAAGAGACAAGCATCAGTTGCCGATAGTTTGCCGGTGGTTGGATATAATTGGATAGTCACACATCCCAAAAGAGTCAACGAGGGAGATCTACCAAAGAACGCATCCGAATGTGTGGACTACTTGGAAACATTGCAAGATTTCAACATTAGGTGGGTATTAGATTGGACAGACTGCTTTGAGCCGATACTTCGCACTAAGGAATCCGAACGTGTTCTCCTGCTGGGTACTCAAGGAATCATCTCGTATACCCCGAAGAGATTTCTCAGACAACTAGGTCGCATTCAGGGGCCGCCACCGATTTCCGAGTTTAGTGAAGTCACCATTTTCTTTGATCAGGGGGTATGCCCAAAAGAGATCCCTATGAAGAGCCAAATCACTGAATCTTGGAGAACAATGTCCGATGATAGGAGCATTCGTTATTTTCCGGAGCTCAAACAGAAGGGGGTAATGACCGCACCATACGAGGATTGGTTGAAAGATTCCACCACGCAAGGGTTGCAACATGAGCCGTATGAGGAAATTGAGAAGCTGAGAGCCATCATTAAAGCCAAGGACATGGAGGTGGTACAGTTGAAGAAATCCATCGAATCGCACAAAGAAAAGGCAGAAGAAAACAAAAGGTTATATGAGAAGGAGCGAGAAAGGCGCCAAGAGATGAAGCGGAAATGTGGGGAATTATATGATCAAGCCGAACGTGTCCAGATGCCATATACTAGAGAGAGTAAAGACTCTGTACTAGATAGGCTTAGGAACTTTGGTGATCTTGTACAAAATCGCCTTCGCAATATGATGTAAACAGATGTATTTGGTTTTTGCAATGAATCCCTTCTCACAAAGTGTTTGTCAAATAACAGGTTTGATTAATGGGTCTCATTCCGAAAGTATTGCATCATGCTAAGCCTACCCTTGGCACAAAAAGGGTCCCCCCATAGGACATGCATCCGAGTTGTTTGAATAATTACTAACTCATGCCTTTTTCTTTTTCCCTTTTGAATAAATTGCAGAAATTCAGTAATCATTGGTTTATCTAAGGGAGTTCTTTCTTCATTTCAGGTAAAGTTTCAAAATAGCTTTTCGAAAAAGCCCCATTATTACGCGATCCCGAAGTAAGGCCCAAAGGAATCGTGTAGACATGAGTACTCAACCAGAATCATCTGATAAGGCCGTCGCAACCACCCAGCCGGAAGCTGCAAGTCCTGGGGTTCAGTTGACAGAGTTACTCACAAAATTTGGGGAAATGGCATCGGAAATGGCCGCTCAGAAGAAGTTGATTGATGAGCTCGTTAGTAGCGGAGTGCAACCTGAACCTGTACCCGCCACACAACCACAACCAGAACCATTTGTTATTCCTTCATTTCAAACCACGTTTGAGGGAACTTTCAATCCGCAATATGCTTATACTCAAAATCCTCCTTTTTATCCCCCTTATGGGCAAGGATTCCAGCCTCAGGGTGATCCAAACATGCATGTAACTCCACCGACTTTCTTTCAGACTACCGCGGAGCCCGTGGTGCCGGAGCACACTTTTCAAAATAAGCCAGAAATGGGAGAGTCGTCTGCCCAGATGGATATGAAGTTACTTAAACGCTTGGATCGTTTTGATGAGTTTATCAGGAAAAGCCAAGGTTTAAGCAAGCAAGGGGTGCTGGATTACGATGATTTGTGCCTGTTTCCAAACGTACAACTGCCGGAGGGGTTCAAGACTCCAAAGTTCAACAAATATGATGGCACGGGCAACCCAAAGACGCACTTGCGCTTGTTTGCTAACAAGTTGGGCAAGCCAGTGGATGACGAGAATTTGCCGCTGAGATTATTTCCAGAAAGCTTAGAAGGGGATGCTCTCGATTGGTACTCCAACCTAAAGCCAGAGGAAGTGAAGACCTGGCTCGATCTGTCCAATGCCTTTATTCGACAATATGAGTATAACTGCGAGCTAGCGCCAACCCGGACTACTCTGGAAGGAACAAAAAGGAAGCCTTCTGAGGACCACAAGACCTATGCCAAGAGGTGGAGAAAAGTAGCTGCGAAGGTGGAACCACCGATGACTGAGGATGAAATTATTCGCACATTCATAAAGGCGCATGATCCTCCATATTTCGAAGAAATTTTCCGTATGACTGGTTGTTCATTTGCTGCCATTGTGAATAAATTGGAAGAGTTTGACGACTTTGTGAGAGCCGGGAAGATTGTCAATGTCTCTGCCCTGAAATCTCAGTTGGATGCTTTACAAGGGCAGGGAAGCAATGTGAAAAAGCCGCCGTTTAAAAAGAAAGAGGGGGATGCAACATTTATTTGGAACCAAAACCCTTCACCCAGACCCCGATACCAACACAGCCCAATCTACCAACCCCATTACCCTTACTACTCAAATCCGCATCCTGTATATACCACCAACATCCACCACCCTCGACCTCGCCCAAGCTATCCAAACCCACCTTCAGCCCCTTTTCAAATTTCCCAACCAAATCTACCTCAAAACCGACCTCGCCCTCCATATAACCCAAGATTTCCTCCACCAAATAGACCTGTTTACAACCATCCTCAACCTCTTGAATCTTACAACCGACCACCTAGCCGTACATTCACCAATTTAGGCAGGCCTCTGGACCAATTGTATGACCAGTTGAAGGCCGCCGGGAAAATTGGTACAGTACCCCCTCCTACCTACCCATATGGCATGCCCGTGTGGTATAATCCACAAGCTGTCTGTGTTTATCATTCTGGGGCCCCCGGACATGCCACCTTTGATTGCAAGGCGCTTAAGCATAAAATCCAAGATATGGTTGAAGCCGGGGAGATTGTAATTCGGAAAAGGGAGGCGCAAGGGCCGAACGTAAATAGGAACCCTTTACCGGAACATGCCAATATCATTGGGGTTATTCTGGATGATACGGAGTATGTGGAACCGGTCAAAGAATTGACAAGGGAAGCTGAAGTGCTTGGGGTCACAGACCAACCTTTTGTCATAGAATTGCCATTTGAAGAGGACGAGAAACCCTTTATCTTGGATCTCACGCCAGCCGAGAGTGAGTCTTTGGAGCCGGTGGTTATTGAATTCCCGAAGCAGGAGCCTGTCCTGAGCCTGCAACAAGTACCATGGAATTATGATGAACCTACTGTACAGATTGGGGAAAGGTCAATTGCAAAGAAGGAAGTATCAGTGGTCACAAGATCAGGGAAAATCGTAAGTCCATTTGAAGCTACCATCCCGATTCAAGCAAATAATTCCGAGCCACCCGCCAAACCAACAATCACTGAGAAGGAAGCCTTGGATTTTCTTAAAAGGCTCCAGAGAAGTGAATACAATGTGATTGAGAAGCTAAGCAAGTCACCTGCCCAGATATCCATGTTGGATTTACTTTTTTCTTCAGATGTGCATAGGGATGCGTTGATCGAGGTATTGACTAAAGCTCAAATCCCTAGGGACATTTCTGTTGATAATTTTTCGCACGTGGTTGGGAGTGTGTTATTCACCAAGCAAATTACTTTTTCTGACGAGGAATTGCCGGCGGAAGGCATTGGACATAACAAGGCCCTGTACATAGTTGTGAGGTGCAACGGAAAAATGTTGCCGAAGGTATTAATTGACAATGGATCTGCTCTTAATATCTGTCCTTGGAGCACCTTGGAAAAGCTGGGATTACAAGATATCAAGCTGAGGCCTTCAGGGACCGTAGTTCGAGGTTTTGATGGAGCACAAAGAGAGCCAATAGGAGAAGTGGATTTAGTAGTTGAAATGGGACCCGCCCAGTTTCAAATAACCTGCCAAGTCATGCACTTTCCTAGTGTTTACAACGTTTTGCTTGGCAGGCCATGGATTCACAAGTCTGGGGCGGTGCCTTCTTCATTACATCAGTTGTTGAAATTTGTAGTAAATGACAAGCTGATAACTATATTTGCCGAAGAGGATTGTCTTGTAATCACCGGTTCCGAGTCCAAAGAAGAGGGTAGCCGAAGCTCCACAGTGACCCCTCATAGCACATCTGATATTGTCTCCGTCAGTTGGATAACAAAGGAGGAGCAAGCTCTATCAAAGGCCAGTGTCATGATGGCTAAAGAAATGATCCGTGGAGGCTATGAATTTGACAAAGGGCTGGGACGAGATCTGCAAGGAATTTTAAAGCCAGTGGAGATCGTGGAGAAAAATGATTCGTTTGGTTTGGGTTTCCGACCAACTGCTAAGGATATCAGAGAAATGAAGGAGCGCAAGAAAGCGGAGAAAGAAGGAAGGCAAAGGGCTCTTGACATTCCACCCCTGCATTATACTTTCCCACGACCAGCCGAGGTGATCATGTCAGAAATCAACCCAATTGACGAAATTGAAGCTAGTTTGGCCCAATTGTTCGTTGGGGCAACGTTTGAAGACAGTGTTCCAGGCGAAGCTGAGTTTCCTGACATCCCCGAAGGATCAATTCCCAATTGGACAGCCGAGTTCCTGCCCGTTCGGAAGGAGTTTCGGTAAACTGAAAGGGGTTTATCATTCATGTGAATTCATGAAAAGTTGCATCTGTAAATAGGCAATGAAAACAATTTTACTTTTTGACTAACATTTTCGCATGTAAATATTGTTAAGTTTTCATTTCCATTTGCTTTCTGCTTTCAATCAATGGTCTTTATGAAAATGCACAAGTTGTTCTTGTCATTGTTGTGTTGTTTATTTGCTTGTTTATATTCATATTGCTTGATTCGTTTGTTTGTTGTATGCTTATTTACTTATTACCCCACATTCGCTAATTCTTTCAGATGGCCAGAAATAAAATTATTTGATCCTTTGGATATCACAATTCTGGAATTCGATAATGGCAATCTCTATATCACTCACGACTTGGAGGTTTGTGAATCCGAACTCCAAAGCGAGAGTGATAATGAGGAAGTGTCCGATTCGTTTGCAAAGGATCTTGAACAATATGAGGAAAAACCGAAACCGAACCTGGAAGAAACAGAAAAGATTAACATTGGAACTGAGGATGAAGTTAAGGAGGTGCAGATTAGTATTCATTTGAATAAGAGCCAGAAAAAGGAGATGCTTGAGTTCTTGACTATGTTCCAGGATGTATTTGCGTGGTCCTATGATGATATGACTGGCATTTCAACTGACGTGGTGGTGCACAGGTTACCCACAGACCCTTCTTTTCCACCCGTAAAGCAAAAACCCAGAAAATTCAAACCAGATATGAGCCTCAAAATAAAAGAGCAAATTGAAAAACAACTCAAAACCAACATTATCATTGTTTCCCATTACCCAATTTGGCTTTCAAATCCTGTCCCTGTTCCAAAAAAGAGTGGAGAGGTAAGAGTTTGTATTGACTATAGAGACCTTAATAAAGCCAGTCCTAAAGATGATTTCCCTCTACCAAACATTCACATTCTCTTAGACAATACGGCCGGACATGAGATTGAAACCTTTTGCGATTGTTTTGCTGGCTACCACCAAATTTTGATGGCAGAGGAGGATAGGGAGAAGACTGCTTTCATTACCCCTTGGGGTACCTTTTGCTACCGAGTCATGCCTTTCGGTTTAAAGAATGCTGGAGCAACATATCAGAGGACCATGACAACCCTATTTCATGATATGATCCACCGGGAGATGGAGGTCTACGTGGATGATATTATAATCAAGTCCAAAAGGGCAGAGGACCACTTGGTTGATCTGAAGAAATTATTCGAGAGGTTACGGAAGTACAATTTGAAGCTAAATCCTGCAAAATGCGCCTTCGGAGCACCTGCGGGTAAGCTGTTGGGATTCATTGTTAGCAAGAAGGGCATAGAAATAGATTCGGCGAAAATCAAAGCAATTCGAGATATGCCAGTGCCGAAAACTCAGAAGGACGTGAAAAGCTTCTTAGGGAAGATCAATTTCATTGGGAGGTTCATCGGCCAGCTAACTGCCACATGCGAGCCGTTGTTCAAATTATTGAGAAAGAATGTGCCGTTGTATTGGAATGAGGAGTGTCAACAGGCTTTTGACAAGATTAAAGATTATTTGTTGCATCCACCAGTTTTAGTGCCGCCCAAACCGGGCCGACCTTTGATTATGTATTTATCTGTACTCGATGGAGCAGTAGGGTGTGTTCTGGGTCAGCACGATGAATCCGGAAAGAAAGAACAAGCCATTTACTATCTAAGCAAAAAGTTCACGCAGTACGAGGCTAATTATTCATTCATTGAAAAAAGCTGCTGTGCATTGGCCTGGGCAGCCCAGAAGTTGAGACACTATCTATTGAGTCATACCACGTATCTTATTTCCCGATCTGATCCTTTGAAGTATCTTTTGGAGAAGCCGATGTTGACTGGGCGTTTGGCAAAATGGCAAATAATCCTCTCAGAATTCGATATTGTTTTCACCTCACGAAAGGCGGTCAAGGGGCAAGCTATAGCTGATCATTTGGCGGAAAATCCAAGGGATGATGATTATCAACCACTCCGTACTTATTTCCCTGATGAGAGGGTCCTATTTGTAAGCGCTGCAGATGATATAAGTGAACAAAGTCCTGAATGGAGGCTTTTCTTCGATGGAGCTTCGAATTCTCTCGGAGTTGGAATTGGAGCTGTTTTGGTGTCACCCGAAGGGAAGCACTACCCTGCCGCTGCCAAATTGCAATTCGCTTGTACGAATAACATGGCTGAATATGAAGCCTGCATTTTTGGTCTCAAAATGGCTTTGGAAATGGAAATCAAGGAGTTGATAGCTTTTAGTGATTCAGATTTGCTCGTGAACCAAACTTTGAAGCAATGGATAACCAAAGATTCAAAAATTCTACCCTACCATTGTAGTCTGCTCACTCTGGCCAAGCAATTTCAAAATTTGGAATTCAGACATCTCCCTCGAGCCCGAAACGCATTTGCTGATGCTTTGGCCACTTTAGCTTCCATGATCCAGTATCCAGATGAATTAAAGATCGAACCAATCCAAGTTCAACTTCAAGACAAGCCTGCCCATTGCTGGGTTGCAAATGAGTCTTTTGACAATGTTCCTTGGTATAGTGATCTTAAGGAGTTTCTTAAAACTGGGTCTTACCCTCTGCATGCTGGTACAAAAGACAAGAATTTTCTGCGTAGAATGGCTTCCAAATTCTTCTTAAATGGAGAAGTGTTATACAAAAGAACCTCGGATTTGAACCTTTTAAGGTGCATTGATGAGGATGAGGCTCAATATATGATGAAAGAAGTGCATAGTGGCGTTTGTGGACCTCACATGAATGGCCATTTGCTAGCAAAGAAAATCATGAGAACCGGATACTTCTGGCTTACTATGGAGCATGATTGTATAGACTTTGTCCGGAGATGTATAAAATGCCAAATGCACGGTGACATTATACGCGCTCCACCCACTGAGTTGCACAGCATGACCGCCCCGTGGCCCTGTTCAATGTGGGGTATGGACGTGATTGGTACAATCGATCCTCCCGCTTCAAATGGACATCGATTTATATTGGTGGCGATCGAGTACTTTACCAAGTGGGTTGAAGCAGAGTCATTCAAACATGTCACGAAGAAGGTAGTGGCCAATTTCCTGAGAGATCACATCATCTGTCGTTTTGGAATACCCGAGACGCTTATCACGGACAATGCCAAGAATTTGAACAATGACATGGTAGATGGACTATGTGAGCAGTTCAAAATCAAACACCGCAATTCTGCCATTTATAGGCCTCAGATGAATGGAGCTGTAGAAGCCGCAAATAAGAATCTGAAGAAAATTATCCGCAAAATGACAGAAAAGCATCGCGATTGGCATGAAAAGTTGCCTTATGCACTCATGGCGTACCGGACTTCTATCCGGACATCGACTGGGGCAACGCCATATTCGCTTATGTATGGGATGGAAGCTGTATTACCAGCTGAGGTTGAAATTCCGTCGCTACGAATCCTTATGGAAGCTAAATTGGAGGAGGCCGATTGGATCAAGCAGCGCCATGAGCAATTGACGTTGATTGATGAAAGGCGATTCAACGCTATCTGTCATGGTCAGTGTTATCAAAAGCGTGTGGCCCGGGCTTACAACAAAAGGGTCCATCGGCGGGCATTTGAAGAAGGTGACAAAGTGCTAAAGCGAATCTTGTCGATGCAAGATGAAGCTAAAGGCAAATTTGCTCCAAACTGGCAAGGGCCGTTCATTGTCCAAAAGGTATTACCTGGCGGAGCCCTTATTTTAGCAGAAATGGATGGACGAGCCTTCCCTCAACCCATCAACTCAGATATGTGCAAAAAGTCTTTCATTTGATAATGCAAATTTTCTTCAGAAATCCACGCAAATGGCGAAAATGCAAGTCAGGCCATCTTCTTTTACACTAAAAACATTTTTATCTCTACTTGTCCCCTTTGAGCCATCAGAATTGACAAATTTCGTTTGATAACCCTTGAGAATTGCAAACCCCACACTGGGGCAAATTTGTTTCGAAAAAAAAAAGGGGAAAAAACCCTATACTGGGGCAAATTTAGTTTTCAAAGAAAAATGCAAAAAGTGAGGAAAATGCAATGAAAAATGAAAAAAAAAAAGGGAAAAAACCCTATACTGGGGCAAATTTAGTTTTCAAAGAAAAATGCAAAAAGTGAGGAAAATGCAATGAAAAATGCAAAAAGAGAAAAAGCTGATCAAACTGGGGCAAATTTTCCTCAGTCTTGGAGTTGTTTTCGGATAGTGCAATCTCAAGTTATTTCGCCCTTCGTATCAAATCTGCTTTCAACCTTCAACCTTTTTCAAAGCACCCCACCGGACCTCATTACAAAGCCCAAAGTCCTGGCTTCCGCCACTTGCTGTATTTCTATTAGAAAATTTGATAATCAACTGGCAAGTGATGTCTGTAATGCCTTCGCCTAATTTATAAGGGAAGTACATTTTACTGATGCCAGAAATCTTCAATTCATATTTCTGAGCCGATAATGGTCGAGATATTTCATGGTTCTCTAGGTGAAAACCCGAAAGGGCGCCTAAAAAAAAAAAAAAAAAAAAAAAAAAAAAAAAAAAGGAAAAAGGGAAAAAAGAAGAAAAAAAGAAAAAAAAAACAAAAAGCAAAAACAAAAAGGGTGGGGGCAACCTTGGTGAAAACCCGAAAGGGCGCCAAGGTAGGTTTTCTCGACAGACAAGCGCAAGAAGGAACAGCTGGTGACCTGGTTCATTTAGGGGCTTCCTCATATTTGTGATACTTCTGCCAATATCGGATTCCGAGGAGAATATATCCGAAGTCTCGAATGTGATATTTGTTGGCTAAACTTGTATTGTTCTTTACAAATATTCTTTTGCGCAAAATGTATCTTTATAAACCTCTTGGTTATTCTCAAATTATTTGTGTATGAATGCCTATGATTGTCTACATTCTTTTGCATGCTCATCTTTGCCTAGCATAGGAAATCATCTTGCATATACATTGATTTTTATATGACTAATTTTCATGCATCATTCTTTCACCATTAAATTCAAATGAATGATAAACCCTGAGGTTCGTGCAAAGATAGGGGATTCAATCATCAGTTACAGGGAGTAACATACAACAAAGCTACCACCTGGATTGGGTGACGTGGTAAATCCGTATTTTATCAGACCCAAAAATTGAAAGGTTTAAGGCAGATGCCGCCGAGCCGAAATAAAAGCATCACAAGACTCATGTTTACACGACTCTCAAGGCAAACCGGATCAAATAATGGTGGCAAATCCATTATCATTTATTCTTTTCTTGCAGGAACACTGCGTTCACAAATGAAAGCGATCATTCTCTTTTTCAAACCTAAAAGCAATGTTATCTGCAAAGTTGGATTATAAGGACCAACGTCAGCCATCGCTTCAACTACAGAGATCCAATTTCTCTCTAGGTACAAAAATTTGAACTACTCTCAGGTAAAAATTCAATTCATCGTCTCAAACTTCCCCAGTGAAGTCCCGTTTTAAAATCCCGTTTTAAATACCTGTTCGGGCCAGTCCCGTTTTAAATTTCCTGTTCGGGTCAGTCCCGTTTCAAATTCCTGTTCGGGCCAGTCCCGTTTTAAATTTCCAATCCTGTTTTAAATTCCTGTTCGGGCCAGTCCCGTTTTAAATTTCCAATCCCGTTTTAAATTCGGGCCAGTCCAATTCCCGTTTTAAATTCCTGTTCGGGCCAGTCCCGTTTTAAATTTTCCGTTTTAAATTCCTGTTCGGGCCAGTCCCGTTTTAAATGTTCGGGCCAGTCCCGTTTTAAATCCTGTTCGGGCCAGTCCCGTTTTAAATTCCTGTTCGGGCCAGTCCCGTTTTAAATTCCTGTTCGGGCCAGTCCCGTTTTAAATTTCCAATCCTGTTTTAAATTCCTGTTCGGGCCAGTCCCGTTTTAAATTTCCATCCCGTTTTAAATACCTGTTCGGCCAGTCCCGTTTTAAATTTCCTGTTCGGGTCAGTCCCGTTTCAAATTCCTGTTCGGGCCAGTCCCGTTTTAAATTTCCAATCCTGTTTTAAATTCCTGTTCGGGCCAGTCCCGTTTTAAATTTCCAGTCCGTTTTAAATTCCTTGTTCGGGCCAGTCCCGTTTTAAATCCTGTTCGGGCCAGTCCCGTTTTAAATTCTGTTCGGGCCAGTCCCGTTTTAAATTCTGTTCGGGCCAGTCCCGTTTTAAATTCTATGTTCGGGTCAGTCCCGTTTTAAATTCCTTGTTCGGGTCAGTCCCGTTTTAAATTCCTTGTTCGGGTCAGTCCCGTTTTAAGTTCCTCGTTCGGGTCAGTCCCGTTTTTTTAAAAATTCCTGTCCGTTCGAATTATTTTGCAGCCGAATACCACAGGTAAGTATTTGGTGTCTACTTCTTTGTCTCAAGTTTTTTCAAAACTCAAACAAAGAGGGGCAAACTGTAGACACCAAGTTTTTTTAAATAATTTGTACGTTGCATCTAATTCATGATTTTGTTTTAGATTGTCTGCATTTTAGTTGTTACCTTTTTATTTGTCTTTTATTTTTAGTTTTATTTGTCATATTAATTTTGTTCACGTTTTAGCTTTTAGTTTTAGTTTTAAGTTTTAACGTAAAATAAAAGAAAAAGAAGAGAAAAAAGAAAATGGTTCACAAAATACGTTCATTCCTCTTAAATTCAATCTTTTGGCATTTTGTTTATTTTGGTTATTTTATTTTTGAAAAAGAAAAAGGGAAAATGATGAAAAATAATGAAAATGAAAGAAAAATCGAAAATGATAACTTTGTTATTTTAGTTTGTTTACTTTGATGTGTTTGTAATTAAAATTGTTGTTTTTATTTAGTTTTACTATTATTTTTGTTAAATTATTAAGTTGAGGAAAAGAAAAAAAGGAAAATGATGAAAATTGATGAAAATGGAAAATTGTGTTTTGTTGATTCTAGTTTATTTAGTTTCTACTCTATGTTAATTAAATTACTCTTTCTGTTGTTTTTGTTGTTTGTTATCTATTTTTATTATCAGTTTTATTCAATTAATTTCAAAAAGGGAAAAAATCAAAATCAAAAAATCACAACTCCACTTCTGCCGAATCCATTTTTCCACTCCATATACTAGCACCTTCCTTCCTTCTGCCGGTTCCATTTTCCACTTCACATTCCAGTACCTTCCATCCTTATTGCCGGTTCCATCATCCACTAATGCACACTACTCCCAACTCACTACAGCAGAAGAGAGGACTTCGGTTTCATTTTGTCGGCCACAATCCATTTCCATTTTACTGCCGTGAGCTAGGGAGAAAGGGGGGTCATGGTAATTAACGACTGAAAGGGAGCCGAACTCTGGGCTTGGTTCATTTTCTGTTCGTGAGCTGAGGGAAAAAAGGGTGAGACCTGCTATGTTGTATTTATTCCATCTGTGAGCCGTGAGTGAGTAGCTTCCTTGGAGTATCGACCGAGGGAGAGGGAGAGGCCGAGCTGCACTCTGGAGCCGAGAGGAAGATTTCTGGTTCTGTCCGCGAGCTGCAACCATTTCTGGTTCCCAACTCCATCGCAACTGCAACATCCAACCAGAACCATTACCCCAGTTCGCGTGTGAACAAGAAGAGCTGGTGAGCTGCGGTTCTGCAACAATCAAACCAGCGTACGAAGCCGAGAGAAAATTTTCAGCTTCCTTGCCACGTGAGTGAGTCATCGGTGAGGTAATTTCTGAACTAAAGCTAACTGACCAATGGTGGATTAAGCTATCTAGGGCCCTGCATGTGAAGCTTAGGCAATGAATGAGGAATTTAGGAAAAGAAAAATCTGATGTGTGCTGAAATTGGATTTCCGAGAACTGATTAAGACATGCTTGATGAAATCTGCTTTCTTGTGATAATTCGGAATTGTATTCATGATTAGCTATCTAAATCTGGGATGATTAATGCGGTTAGGGCCTCGCATATGGGTTTCAAACATCCGGACAAGTGATTTAGAAGAAGAAATTCTGTTCTTATGAATTGTTGCAGCCGAGAGTTTGTCCTGCATTTTTGCAGCTTCATGTGATTCAATTTCGTTGTTTTGAGTTTGTAACCATGAATCACTAGTTAATACCATGATAATTGAGCTTTGCATGATGATTTTAAACCATCGGATGATGAAATCAAAACATTAGAAAATCTGTCTTGGAAGTAATTGTTTCTGCCGAGAAGCTGAGTGGATACCGCAGCTTCAATGTTGTTTTGCTGAAGTAATTCGAGCATGAAATGATGTTTAAGTAACTGAATTTTTGGATGATTATTATGATTAGGGCCTTGCATGATAATTTTATGTATTTGGGTGATGAATTAAGGAGTTTAGAAAAATTCTGTTTTGCTGAAAGGATTCTGCCGAGATTTGTCTTGAGTCATGTAGTTTCATTGGGTATAATTTTGCTGTTTTGAACCTCTAACTATGACTAATTGGTAAACTACAAGATGATTAAGTTCTGCCTATAGTTAATTAACGGGTTTAAAGCAGAAAAATAAAATGAATTTGAATTCTGCCAAGTGCACGTTCATCCGAGGCTTGTTGGATGTTTCTGGAAATTTTTAGATGATTTTGTGTTGATGATTGAAGTTGTTTTCTGAATTAGATATGTTAATTGGCTAATTAAGTATTTGCATGTCGAAATCGAGTGTCTAATACCATGTTTTAGCCGAAGAAAAATTTGATTTAAGACTAATGAGTTGCTGGAAAATTTGTTAGTAGCCGAGAGGTTGAGCTGGATTTCGCAGTTTGTTTTCTGGAAATTTTGATGGTTGCGGATATTATTTGAACTTGATTTCTGAGCTGGAATTATTCATATGCTAGCTTGATACGTGCATAAGGAATTTAAGAGTTTATAAGCATGTCCAAACCAGAAAATGAAATAAAAATAGTAAGCTCTTAACATAATTATTCAACCGAGGTAAATTCGGATTCATGCCCAAGCACTTGCTGGAAAATGCATTTCAACTTGCCAAATCAGTTTTATATGTTTTAGATTTTTCAACTTGCTAAACGTACTTTATTTGTGTTTGCACTGGATTTTGCTCAGTCTTTCTTTCTATTTGTTTGGATGATGGCTTGCCGCCTAGTTTAAAGCCTTGTGTTTGGATTTGATTGTGTTTGAAAGCTGGATTTTGTAAATTGCCGAATTGCTGGATTTTGTAAATTGCTGGACTTTGTGTTTGCACTGGATTTTGCTCAGCTTTTCTTTCTATTTGTTTGGGTGATGGCTTGCCGCCTAGTTTAAAGCCTTGTGTTTAGATTCGATTGTGTTTGAAAGCTGGATTTTGTAAATTGCCTAAAAATGTTTGCTGCACCTTGTCTTTTGTTTTTTTTTGCTGTTATTACCTGCTTCTTTTGAGTGTAGTGGAGAAAGATACTTGACTCACAGTAGCGAATTGGTCAACTTGATTTTAATAGGGATCTATTGCAGTCTACTTTTATTGATGTTATTTCATCTATTTTCTTCTCAAAAGGTCCTAAGGAGGTGTTAAGATTTTTCATTTTTTTGAAACCCTTGTTGATGGAAAATCTGTATTCCGAGGGGTTTAGTGTGTGTTTGGAGGATTTTTATATACTAAAGAAACAAGTCTCCTTCGTAGGTTGCATGTTTTTGCATGAAAAGGGTTCTTATAATAGCTCTTTAACCCCTCAAGTCCCTTCTTATTCTACCATGGCCTAAGCATTTGAAAAGATTAATCAATTGGGTCCTTCGAGTTTCCTTTCCCTTTTAACTTGGAATTTCATTTGATGAATATGGACTTGTTTGATTATCTAAAGAGATCCAATGGTTCAATCTCATAGTTATTAGTGGTTCTTTAATTTTTGTTTTTGAAGAATTTGCGTTGTTTGACTTACCATTAAATTGGTGCATTAATCCTTTGTTTAGTGGTTGTAGCTTCAATTTAGAACCTTTTCCAACTTATTAGCACCACAAAAGGGGACGGTATACTTTCTTTTATCTTTTTTGTGTATCTCCCTATGTGATCCAACTTGCTAAATGAAAATTGCATGCCTACTTGGTTTTCTTAAATGTTTATTAATGCCTTTCATTTATTTACTCTTATTTCATTTTAAAATCTTTCTTTTATTTTCATTTATGGGGTATGTGTACACCTCTTGGCCTGTAATAGATAGGGCATAGCAAGTAATTTGGTCCATTTTCCCTTCCCTCTTTGTTTTAGCTAGCAAATGTAATAGTTAGGGCTTTAATCGTCTTATTTGTCTTGCATGCTTAGTTACTATGTGTTAATTTGCTTTATTAAGCTATTGCATCTAGTCGAGCATGCTAAGTGTTATGTGCTACGTGTTATAAGTGATTTTGCATGTCTACTTGCTTTCTATATTTATAAATGAATGTGATGGATGAATGTACGTTTCCGCTAGTCCAATGCTAGTCGGAATTCGTAGAATGGGCTAGTCCAACGCTAGACCCTTAGGGATTTCCCCTCGTTAGTACATGTTTACATGTTCACAACATTTCATGCATTTTTTTAGTTTTTATGGCATCTGGCATGTCCTTCTAACCTTTTCCCTTTCATTTTAGGCCTTTGCATTTCATGCTAGTTATAGGGTCCATTTGCGTGAAAACCCCCTTGGGTAAGGGAAACGAGCGAGTGTGGCTTCAAAATAGCCTTAGCACGCTAGTTTTTCCTTCTAATCAAAGGGAAAATTAAAATCACAAAAACTAGAGGTCATTCCCGTACCCAACTTGATGCATTCCTCTAAGTTCATGCATTTTCATATCATTTTTTTTACTATTTTCCTCACTAATTATATATTTTAAATCCACATGTCATACTTACACACTCATTCACTTTCTTTACTTTTCACTTCACACATTGCACCTATTTTACTTATATATTTACTATTTTCATTCACTTGCACACGAGCATTTATGTTTTTATTCATTTGCACACAAATACTTTCAAATTGCACACATGCACCTTTTTTTTTTTCTACACTTTGCACACTTACACTCTCATTTGAGTCCTCATTTGCATCGTTCATGGTTTTCTATGAGGTCTCTCCTTATTGACCTTCACAATTCATGTGAATGGGATCAAGAGCCTCATCAGAGACATCTCTAGACTTAAGATTGCATTTCTCATTCATTAGTCATATCCAGTTTGCAATACATACTTTGGGTAGAAAATATAGGAAAATAGGGGTTAAATCACGCAACTAGCCTTGGCTAGGTCGAAGGGGTGCCTTGGATTTTTATCCTTGCCTCCCCCTTCGTCAAATGTGACTCCCGAACCTTTTTCTTTGTTTGCGTGGACTAGGAGTCATTCAAAAGGGTTTTTTTACTTTTTTTTCCTTTAAAAATTCACTTTTTGGGTGACTTGGTACACCCTAACTCTATACCAAGTGGCGACTCCATTTTTCATATAAAAACCCTTTTTGAACTATTTTTCTTGGGTCAAATCGTCGCATTTTCAAAAGTCCCATTTAGACCCATTTTTGTTTTTATCAACAAAATTCATTTTTCCCAAATCAATAAAATTCAACAAAAAAACAATTATTTTATTTTTTCCAAAAAGTGGGGCGCGACAGATGTGATACGTACTTCGACACGATCTAGACAACGACACCAACGGTTTGGCAGCAAAGAATTTGACCCAATCTAACCCTCTAAGTGGCAAATAATATTGATACAATTTCAACCCACGACTTAACGAATTAGCAAACCAAATTGTAGGTAGTAGAACGCCACAACCAAGGAGTTACTTGATTGATAAGTTCGGTATGAATAACTTGAGAAAGATTCTCAAATATTCAAAGGAGCTCTCTTGTAAAAGAGAAAGTGAAACTCACAAATTTTATTGATTGAAAAATGATTTTGAAAGGTCCCTTGCCTTGACTATATATAGCCATACACTTGACAACCTATAGTGAATTGGATTCACTTAAACTAGACCTAAAGTGAATTGGATTCACTTAAACTAGAAACCCTAAAGTGAATTGGATTCACTTATTCACTAAACTAATAACCAATTTAATTCGGCTATTCAAAACAAGGTTTGACCGAATTTTTAATCCCTAATAAATGACTCAATTTGACAAGGTAAATGACAAACAAACCCTTGCTTAACACCACCAAATAAATAACACAACTTGGACTAATTAGCTAATAAATCGATTTGCTTGGACAATCTTCATGTTCTCATCACTTTTCATCCACAACAATTGAGCACAACATGCACTGACGGCAACATATTCCGCTTCGGCCATAGACAAGGAGATAGCATTTTGTTTCTTACTAAACCATGACAACAAGCAATTACCAAGAAAGTGACATGTAGCACTTCTGTTTTTTCTACCTATTCTACATCCACCAAAATCAGCATCTGAAAAGCCACATAAGCTAAATTCATGGCACTTAAGATACCAAAGACCATAGTTCAAGATTCCCATCAAATATTTAATGATTCTTTTCACAGCAATTAAGTGAGATTCCTTTGGACAAGATTGGAAATGAGCACACAAGCAAACAACAAACATAATATCAGGTCTACTTGCGGTTAAATAAAGTAAACTTCCAATCATACCTCTATACTTCTTCTCATCAATTTTTATACCTTCTTCATCCTTGTCAAATTTGGTAGATGTGCACATAGGCGTTCCAACTTGCTTTGAATCTTCCATTCTAAATCTTTTGAGCAATTCCTTGGTGTACTTAGTTTGATTGACGAATGTACCTTCTTGAGTTTGAACCACTTGGAGCCTAAGGAAGAAATTCAACTCTCCCATCATACTCATCTCAAACTCATTTTGCATAATAGTGGAAAAATCATTGCACAAACACTCATTAGTAGCACCAAAGATAATATCATCAACATATATTTGTACAATTAGAAGATCATTGGAACTTTGTTTAGTGAAAAGAGTGGTATTCCCCTTTTAAAACCATTCTCAACCAAAAAATCACTTAAACGTTCATACCTCTTGGAGCTTGTTTTAATCCATACAAAGCTTTTGAAAGTTTAAACACATGATTTGAATATGTTTCATTTTCAAAGTCGGGAGGTTGGTCAACATAAACCTCTTGATCAATAAAACCATTTAAGAAAGCACTTTTAACATCCATTTGAAACAATTTAAAATCCTTGAAACATGCAAATGCTAAGAACATTCTAATTAATTCTAATCTAGTTACGGGAGCAAATATTTCATCAAAATCTATTCCTTCTTCTTGAGTATACCCCTTAGCTACAAGTCTAGCCTTATTTCTCACAACTTCACCCTTGTCATTCATTTTATTTCTAAAAACCCATTTTGTGCCAATAATAGGATGATTTTGAGGTCTTTCAACTAGTGTCCAAATCTTATTTATTTCAAATTGATTTAGTTCCTCTTCTATGGCTAAAATCCAGTTTTCATCTCTCAAAGCATCAACAACATTTTTAGGTTCAAAATGTGAGACTAAGGCAAAATTATCCATCAATTGTTTAGAGGAGGAATGAGTTTTTACCTTTTCGGATGGATCACCAATAATAAGCTCCTTAGGATGATTTTGAATAAATTTCCAACCTCTTGGAAGATCCCTAGGTGTACCAACATTTTTGTCATTTTCTTCTAATGCTTGTGTGAGGACCCGTAATTTTCTTAATTGCTAGGTTTTATTTTCTATTAATTGCACGCTTTTCCACATTTTATTTATTCAAAAAATTGTGAAAATAAATTTTATGAGTAAAGATGGTTTTGAAATCATTTTTCCGAGTATAAGTTAGCTTATGAGATTTTAGAAGTGGATACCGGGCGTGGGACCCGTTAGTGCAGTAAGTTTGATAAAATTCGGTCAATTAGGTTAAGTTGTGTATACCGGGTTTAATTTATCAGGTGTGAAGAGATTATTAGAAGTTACCTAGATGGATTATCATTGGAGAGACAAAAGGATAGAGTTGCATTAAATAAGGGTGACAAGTGTCACCTTGTGGTTTACTCTTGACTTTGACCATTTTACTTACCTTTACCAATTAACTAAAATTGACCAAAAATTCATCACTTTCATCCTTCTCTTGGCCGAATTTCTTGGAGAGAAAAGAGAGAAAAACCTTCAACATTTTCCTTCCATAACTTGCTGCAATCTTCAAATCCAACCGATAAAACTTCAAATCACTGCATAAAAACTCTTCTCTAGGTAGGATTAAGGTTCTTGGTGAAGTGATTTGGAAGAAATTGGTGCTAAGTAGCTTCCTTTGAAGAGGTTGCAAGGTGAGTAGCTAGGGAATTCTTTCCTTGGTATTGATAATGTCAAATTAATGACTTATGGTGGCTAAAGATGTGATTTGGTGAAAAATTTCTTGATTTTAGTTGAGATTGGTGACTTTTATATTTATTCTTGAATTTTTCTGTTTTACTATGATTACTATTGTGTGGCCATGTATGATGGTTGGAAATGATCTAGAATGAAGCTAGAGGGTGTAAGTTGTGGTTAATCGCGGAAAATTTCCGCATTGAAAGGAAATTCTGGAAATTAGGGTTTCAATTCAACCCATTCTGCCTGGTACTGTTACTCATAGTTAGAGGCCTAATTAGCCTTGGATTAAAACATGAAAGTTGTAGGGAATGATATTTTATAGATACCTACAAAATTTCAGCTCAATCAGAGCAAAGTAACCTGTGAAAAGACCGAATTACCCCTGCTGTCCTGTTTCTACCCGAACATGCTAATCAGCTTCTGTAATTAGTTGTTTTGACCAGGAATACTACTGATTTGGTTGTTTATGTCTTCTTAAGAAATATATCCTAGTATCTTAGCTTTCAGATGGATTTGGAATCAAGTGAATTTGACTTTGGTAGCCTGAATTATGGTTATTTAACCAGAATGCGGTTTGTTAACCTGTTTATACGGTTCTGGTTTGGTACATTGAACTTTTGACCTAGTTTCACTGCAAACGGGACTGAGTGACCTTCTATAACATTGTATCCCTTTCTGTTAGCTTCGAAAAGGTGTATATTGTACCTCAATCCGATAATCGTAGCACCGGTTGTGTCCAATACGCTAAATGACGTCAAAACTGTTTTGGATTTTAGGGCTTAACTTTCATTTCCGGACATTTTCCTAGCTAAATTTTGTACTTGAATGACTTTGAGCCTATTGAACGTCTGTTGTGATGAATTTATATTGCGTGTGACTTTGGGCTTGATTGAGGAAAATAATGAAGCCATGATGGCTGGAAAAGTAAGCAAATTCAGGAGAAATGCTGTCCAATTTTTCTAGGCCGTTTAGTCTCTTTAGGTTTGAGTTGCCTTTCGAAAGAAATGAAGGGCTTTTTGGGTCGTTCAAACCCTAGGTCCTCTCGTTACTTTTGTTTTCAAAATCATGTTTTGCACCCTTGTATTAGTAATTATTTGGCGAGGCATACGACTAGTAGTCGAGCCTCACTTGTGTATGCTGTTTACTCGATTTTGGATGTGAAACCCTCAATTGTTTTACTTTGGTTCTTTTAGGGTTTCTTGGCGATTAAAGCCAGTTTGAAGTGAAAACTTTTGAAGTATCCGTACTTGAACCGGTGAGTGTACCACTCCCCTTATTTGTTGATTAACTTGGGGTCTGTATATGCAATCTGTGATATGACCGAATGTACTATCTGTTTATTCTGTTTGAGACGAGGGTGTACTTTATCACACTCGTTCTCTTGTCTGGTCATATGCCAATTTACTGTGCAAAATTTGAATCTGTTATCTGTATCTGTATCTGTTCGGACGTCGTTTGGAGGCTGATATCCAACGACCTTTCTGTGACCTCTGAGCTCAATACCCGTGGCTAGTTACTCGAGTCGAGCCGGCAAGGGACCTAGTCGATTAGATAACGAACCACGATAGTCTGTTTTGGGATCTTTGGGTATTGAGACCCTTGATTCCGGTATACTCGAGTATTACCATTTCTGAACTGATTGGAGTTCGGGCCCGGTAGGGGTATGTGAGGTGGAAGGAATCGGAGAAAGTGGAGTCTACGGTATCGGTTACTCCTTTAGCGTTGACGGAGTGTCAACTATTATTTCGATCAAGCTTCGGTGAAGCAAATGGGAATTTGGCTCCTGAGAGCCACCTATATCCTTCCTATTTGAATCATTGTGTCTAACTACTTTATTTTACATCTGCCATGTGTACCTGATTTGTTAAACGTGAAATGCCATGATTTTACTGCTATATGTCTGGTACCTCATTGAGCGCAAGCTCACCCCTTTCTGTTACCTTTGTTTTCCTTACAGGGTTCCATGTTTTGAAACCAAGATTTTTGGAAGAAAAGAGTTGAGCTAGTTGTAGGACTTCTTTTGTTTATGCTCCTCTGTAACTGAAACCCTAATTGTATTTTGTGTAGTGTGAATACTCTGGCTTGTATTTTGGTTCATTGGTTCAAGACTCCGATGTAAATATATGTATAAGTGTTTAATCGACATCCCGTACTTCCGTATGGTTTGGTAAGCTCTGTTTAACCCTTGGTGGTCTCCAATTGTTCGTTTTCGTTGAGTTCTCACGCGTACTATATAGGGTTTGTGTGAATCGACTCCATAGTCCTGGCGAGAACTGGGCAGGCGGTCCGCCGAACCCTTTGGTTCGCCCTAGGGTGAGGTGGGGCTGTCACAGCTTGATTCTCTTAAAGATCCTCTTCCTTTGAATTTCTTCTAATGGAGCATTGTTTTGATCATGAATTGTGAGTTTCTTAAATCCTTCTTGAACACTACATCATCATCCTCACAAACAACTCTTGAAAATATCATCATTAGATTCATTAAATGTAACATGTAGGACTTCTTCTATAACAAGAGTCTTTCTATTATAGACCCTAAATGTAAAACCCACGATTTTTGGCCCATTTTTGTTATCTTGCCCAATTAAATTAAATGGTAATTTACCCTTGGTAATAGTAAAAATAATTGCAGGTTAGGTTAAATAGTTAATTAAGGGGTACTAATATAAGTAGTACTAGGTTTAGGGTTTTATTGAAATCCTAGACAGAAAAAATAAGCTAAACCTTACCTTTTTTCGTCTGCCTCCCTAGAGCAAGAACCGTCAGAGAGGAGAGAAGGAGAAGCAGGCGACATTGTCAATCAATCTGACGACTAGGCACCTAAACCTGTAAGTCTCGAGTTCACGCAAGAAAACCTCTCTTTTAAGTTTTAGTAGTTGTATTAATCGTTCTAGGAAATCTTATGGACATGTATTGTTGCTATATAGGTTTATATATATATGTGTTTCGATAAGATTCACATCTGGATTAATAGAAATAGGGGGGTGTTTTTAATCCTGATATTATAGGGTGTTTGAATCTGTTTTTTAAAAAAAAAAAAAAAAGGAAAGGGAAGAGCAGCGGCGGCTGCCGCTGCTCTGTTTCGGCTAGGCGTTGCAGAGGCAACGCCACAGGAAGAATACCAAAGGTTGGCCTTTCGGCCAACCCAAGACCGAAGCAAAACAAAAATTTTAAAAAAAAAAAAATTTAAAGAGGTTGTCGCCAGCAAGTACTGGAGACAATGAATAAAAGCCATGGTTGGCCTTTCAGCCAACCAATGGAAGCAGAGGGTCGCCAGCAAGTGTTAGTCAAAGATGGTTGGCCTTTTGGCAAACCATGGACCCCACCCGAGAAAAAAAATAAAAATAAAAATAAATAATGATAATAATAAACAAAAAAATAAACAAGTAATAAGGGATGCAATTTAAACTTGGACCAAACTATAGTATAAAAATTTAGTAAGTTTTTAATAAATAATTTTAAATATAACTAGTCCATTTTTTATAGTATATGGTGAATATTAAAATTCAGGACCCAATTGAAGATAATTGTTAGAATTGAAAGGTTAGTTATGTAAAATTTATACTTAATTAATTACGTCTAAGATACTTAAATGAAAATCTACAACATCTTAATCTAACCTTATTAAGTCAATTTAGACCGTGTAAGGTAAGTTCTAAATTGTTAAACTAGATGCTTAAAATCATGATAATAATAATAATAATGATAATAATAATAATAATAGTAATAATAATAATAATAATAGCTAATAAAACAATGGTAGTAAGAATAATAACAATATAGGCATGGAGGAAATAAATTAAGGATATCAATGTAAATATAAATATAAATACAAGCGGAATAAACTAAGACAATAACTATAATGAGTCAATATATGTGTACATGTATACATAAATAATAATAATACTTACACACGCTTAAAAGTGGAAATAAAGTGAAAGGTAATAGTAACTAAGTAACAAATAGATATATAAGTGGTAATCAAATAAAGTAGCGACGACGAGAACGATAATAATAATAATAATAATGAATAATTATAAATTATAAATATGTATAGTAAGACAATACTCAAGATAATAAACAGGATTATGAGTAATTATTCTCTGTTCAATTAGGAAACTTTACAAAGTGGGAACCGTCCAAATTAAGAAACTTTCCAAAAGGGGAAACTTTCTAAAAATAGAGACATTCCAAATTAGGAAACTTTCCAAACATTGAAATCATTCAATTTAAGGAAAAATGCTATTAGGGTCTATATAATAGTCTAGATATGAATCTTGTACTTACTTAGAAGTTGTGTATTTATGCATCTATAGGAAGTAGCAACTAATTAGGGGACCTATGCATTTGATAGGTACGATACAAGGACCTAAGGTAGTTCCACTCGAGCAGCCAGACAGAGGTAGGTGGTACTTACCCTTCTGAGATTTTAAATGTGCAAAATGAAATGCTTGTTTTCAATCCTATTTTGTGGTGTTGACTCGAAAGGTGGTTGATTAAATGCCTTACTTGGATATTTATGAAAGTTATATTTTACTATACAAAAATGGACCATGTGACTTATTTGAAATGTTTGGATATGTTCTTATATACAAAATGAGCTGAATCTTTTATGAAAGCAAAGATTTATGTATACGATATATGAACTGAATTTTGACAAGTGAAGCTCAGAGCAGTCATGGAACAGACGGTAGGGGCTATAGTCCTGTCTAATCGCCATGGTAGCCTGGTATAGAGTCCGGCCGATTGACCCAAATATAAATGAGACCAATCGGTAGTCATGAAACTTATTGGTCGCCCACCTAGTAGGGGTTTAATCTCTAGGCTGAGTACTCAGTAGCCGGTCATTACATGTACTTGCTATGAACTGATCTGAAAGAATGATTTATGAGCTGATATGGAATGATTTATGAACTGATTTGAAATGAGGCTTATGAACTGATATGAGTTGATTTACGAATAGATATGAAGAGATTTGTGACTTGAGACGAAATGATTTATGACTTTACAATTTCTCATGTGCAACTATCAATAAGATGCTTTTAAATTGTTTGTCCTTATTTACTGCTGGTTGCTTTACAAATGACGTTACTTTCAAAATTACAGATGTGAATGATATGGAAACGATTTGAGTTATACTTATATTTGTATATGTATCTATAAAACCAAGAGTGCATGGTCCAACAGAGGGGTAAATATTACCTACTGAGCGATGTGTCGCTCAACCCACTTCTTACCATTTTTGCAGATTCTGAAGAGTATGAATTGGTCTACGTAGAAGACCCTGAGGATGACTTTTATTAGCATTAGACGAATAGAAGTAGGCAAGCTAGCTACTTCTAGTTGTTAGCCTTATTTACTTTTGTTTCCGCTGTTTCAATAAATGTACGAACGTCTTGAATATTCGTGGACTGTCCTTGATATGTAATATGTACCGCACTTTATTTAGTTAAATTATTTAGTACTGTTAAAGTAAATTAGTTAATGTAGCCTTGTATTCCTGAGTGGGACTCGGGAGTACGGCGGATGTCATGTGACGGGCACGTGCGGGCTCGGGGCGTGACATTTTTAGTGGTATCAGAGACTAGATTATATGGTCCGGAAGTATGTGAAATGGTTTTTGAGGTATTAGGGGTTTTGAGAATTGAAATGTGATGAAAAGAAAAAGAGGATTAAAAAAATAAGAGATTCATGTGATTTTTAATGTTATCAAAGTTTAGGTTATGCGATCTAGATGTATGTTGAATGATATTTGTAATATTAGTGATTTTAGAAAATGGGAATGAGGTTGGATAGAATATTGTGAAATAAGAGATGTTCATAATATTTAATGATAACAGAGTTTGAGGTACGGTTTACTCTTTAGATGAAGTATACCCTAGGAAATGATCAATTGTGACTAAATAAATAGGCTTGAAAATTTGCATGTATGAATAGTTGAAATGGTACAATTGGTGTTTATGATGTTCTTTTTTTGGATGTAATTTTGGTAGTACACTCTACGTTTAAGATGTCGGACGTGTAGGAAATATTTTGTGTATTTGAAGTATTGTCTATTGGAAATTAGGAGGAGATGGAAAAATAGATCAAAAGAAATAAGAGATTGCTGTGATTTTTTAGTGGTATCAGAGCTTAGGTTTTGTGATCCGAAAGTGTGAGAAATGATGTTTGGATATTAATGATTTTGGAAATGGAAAGGAGATGCCAAACAGATCAAGAGATTCCTATGATATTTTGTGGTATTATAGTTCAAGTGGTGATTGTTGGAGGTAGGTATAAAGATACTGAAGATAATTGTGATTTTGAGAATTGGAATGAAATGGATAAGGGATTAAAAGAAAATAAGTGACTCCATAAAAGTTAATGGTATTAGAATTTTAGGTTGCGAATTTACTGGAATGAACTCAGGTGTTGAGATGATGATTACTGTTAGTAAGTAAGTGGTGACTATATGTATATGTTAAGTTGAAAAGGTAACCAAGCCCACCTGCCAGATATGATTGACACTTACCAAATAATAATAATAATAATAAAAGGGTATTTAGGGTGTTCTTTTTGCAAGTTTTGATCTCTATAGTACATTTCAAGTTTATCATCTAGGATGTCAGATCTATGGATAATCTTATGTCTAGTTGAAGGCTAGTATAGAGGAAACTGAAAATATTGAGGAAATTAGAGTGCACAATGAAAGTATGAATGATCAACAATATGATGTCATCGAATGCAAGCAATACACGTTGGATCTTGGAATTTTGTTGACTTATTTGAGGTTTACGATAATTAGATCTAATGCTCAAGACATTTATTAAACTAGCTGATATTATTAGTTTTGGTATTATTACATCATGATCAAGTAATACATATTTTATAAATTTCTTACAATATATAATTTTACATACTTTTTCCCTAAAAATGAATAAACAGTGAAACAAAAATTTTAATTGCACAAATAGTTTTTAATCAAATTTTTTTTTTAAATATGTACCTTTACCTTATAGTTGCTTGGTAAATATAGTTTCTAAATATATATGTATATATCTATATGAAAAAAAAAGACTAACTGTATTGAATAATTATATCCTACAATCTTGTGCAAAATATATATATATATTTTTTTTTTATTATACCCACCCAATCTCAAAAGAGCTTTAGATAAAAGTATTCTACAAAAAAAAAATATTTTTTCCTTATTGTGTAGAAAAATCTAACAATAATTCTTGATAAATTCTCTTTGTACCCTAAATTCTAATGCTGTAAGAAGTATAGTTAGTTGACTTATGTATTTCAAACACTTTCAGTTTCTAAACTTGTATGAGTTCGAAATTCTATACATAGATAAATATTTTACCAAAGTTATGATAAAGTTATTATATTCAAATATGAGAATTTGACAATAATTTTTGCATAAAATTTTCTAAATTTTTGTATCATCAAGAAGTTTGTGAAATGATATTTGAGATATTAATAATTTCAAAAATTGAATTGAGCTAGGAAAAAAAAATGACCAAAGGAAATAAGATTCCCATGACAGTTTTAGGTTATAAGATCTGAAAATAGGAGTGATGCTATTTCAGGTATTATTGATCTCTTTGGAATTTGAAATGAGATAGATATGAAATTTGAGGGAAATAAGGGATTTCTATCACCAATTACAAATATAGTGGGCAGGAACCCATATATCGAGATAAGGATTATTTTGTGATAGTGGATAAGTAAGTTGTGACAAAATGTGTGACAAAAGAAGAAATGGTACTGTTAGAGCCTCTGGTATCTTTTCTATAGGTTGATCTTTATAGAGCATTATAAGTCGATATTTAGAATGCGGGATTTGTGAGAGATATTATGACCATCTGAGCTATATAAATATGAAGATGGAAGGTATTAAGAAAATAAGAGTGCGCAGCAGAAGTTTGATGGAATTAAATAAGGGAATCCAATTTTGACATTGCGGGAATAATTCCCAAGATGTATTGCAAGAACATTAGAAATTTTGTTAACTTGTTTCGATGTTTATGTTTTCTGGGTTTCGAGGGCGAAACCTTTAAAAAGGGGGAGAGTGTGATATCTAGTCTAAAATGAATTGTGAAAGTAGTGTCGGATGAGGACCCTAAATTCACATCTAGACTTGGGTCGACCCACCAAGAGATTATAGGGAGTGATACTTAAAGACTAAATACCGCCTTTCACCCCCAAATGAATGGATAGATTGTGAGGATCGTATCAACATTGGAGGACATTCTAAGAGCTTGTATTCTAAACTTCTCAGATAGTTGGGATAGGTTGGTGCAACTAGTGGAGTTTTTGTACAATAAAAGCTATCATAGCGGGATAGGTATGGCACCATTTGAAGCGTTGTACGGGCGAAAGTGTAGATCACCCTTATATTGGGATGAAATAGGTGAGAAACTGATCACTGGCCCTGATTTGGTGGAACGAACTTTGGAGAAAATTAAGATCATTCGAGGAAGAGTAAAGGTAGCTCAGGACCGAAATAAGAGTTGGGCGGATTTAAAGAGAAGACTTTTGAGTTCCAACCGGGAGAAAATGTATATTTGAAAGTGTCCCCTACCAAGGGAGTAATGAGATTTGGACGAAGTGGCAAGTTAAGTCCAAGGCATTAGGGACCTTATGAAATACTGGATAGAGTTGGACCTCTAGCGTACCGACTAGCTCTCCCACCTGCTTTGTCAAGGATACATAACGTGTTCCATGTCTCCCAACTAAGGAGGTATGTGTCAGAACCGAGTCATATTTTGGAGGACCAACCCGTCGAGGTGAAGGAGAACTTATCAGTGGAGGAAGTTCCTTTAAGAATAGTAGATCAAAAGAATCAGGTCCTAAGGAGAAGGACCATACCCTATGTCAAGGTACAATGGACGAACCATACACCACGAGAGGCAATGTGGGAGTTAGAAGAGGACATGCGGAATAGGTACCTATATCTTTTTGATCAAGGTACGGAAGTTTCGAGGACGAAACTTTTTGTAAGGGGGGTAGAATGTAAAACCCACGATTTTTGGCCCATTTTTGTTATCTTGCCCAATTAAATTAAATGGTAATTTACCCTTGGTAATAGTAAAAATAATTGCAGGTTAGGTTAAATAGTTAATTAAGGGGTACTAATATAAGTAGTACTAGGTTTAGGGTTTTATTGAAATCCTAGACAGAAAAAATAAGCTAAACCTTACCTTTTCTCGTCTGCCTCCCTAGAGCAAGAGCCGTCAGAGAGGAGAGAAGGAGAAGCAGGCGACATTGTCAATCAATCTGACGACTAGGCACCTAAACCTGTAAGTCTCGAGTTCACGCAAGAAAACCTCTCTTTTAAGTTTTAGTAGTTGTATTAATCGTTCTAGGAAATCTTATGGACATGTATTGTTGCTATATAGGTTTATATATATATGTGTTTCGATAAGATTCACATCTGGATTAATAGAAATAGGGGGGTGTTTTTAATCCTGATATTATAGGGTGTTTGAATCTGTTTTTTAAAAAAAAAAAAAAAAGAGGAAAGGGAAGAGCGGCGGCGGCTGCCGCTGCTCTGTTTCGGCTAGGCGTTGCAGAGGCAACGCCACAGGAAGAATACCAAAGGTTGGCCTTTCGGCCAACCCAAGACCGAAGCAAAACAAAAATTTTAAAAAAAAAAAATTTAAAGAGGTTGTCGCCAGCAAGTGCTGGAGACAATGAATAAAAGCCATGGTTGGCCTTTCAGCCAACCAATGGAAGCAGAGGGTCGCCAGCAAGTGTTAGTCAAAGATGGTTGGCCTTTTGGCCAACCATGGACCCCACCTGAGAAAAAAAATAAAAATAAAAATAAATAATGATAATAATAAACAAAAAAATAAACAAGTAATAAGGGATGCAATTTAAACTTGGACCAAACTATAGTATAAAAATTTAGTAAGTTTTTAATAAATAATTTTAAATATAACTAGTCCATTTTTTATAGTATATGGTGAATATTAAAATTCAGGACCCAATTGAAGATAATTGTTAGAATTGAAAGGTTAGTTATGTAAAATTTATACTTAATTAATTACGTCTAAGATACTTAAATGAAAATCTACAACATCTTAATCTAACCTTATTAAGTCAATTTAGACCGTGTAAGGTAAGTTCTAAATTGTTAAACTAGATGCTTAAAATCATGATAATAATAATAATAATGATAATAATAATAATAATAGTAATAATAATAATAATAATAGCTAATAAAACAATGGTAGTAAGAATAATAACAATATAGGCATGGAGGAAATAAATTAAGGATATCAATGTAAATATAAATATAAATACAAGCGGAATAAACTAAGACAATAACTATAATGAGTCAATATATGTGTACATGTATACATAAATAATAATAATACTTACACACGCTTAAAAGTGGAAATAAAGTGAAAGGTAATAGTAACTAAGTAACAAATAGATATATAAGTGGTAATCAAATAAAGTAGCGACGACGAGAACGATAATAATAATAATAATAATGAATAATTATAAATTATAAATATGTATAGTAAGACAATACTCAAGATAATAAACAGGATTATGAGTAATTATTCTCTGTTCAATTAGGAAACTTTACAAAGTGGGAACCGTCCAAATTAAGAAACTTTCCAAAAGGGGAAACTTTCTAAAAATAGAGACATTCCAAATTAGGAAACTTTCCAAACATTGAAATCATTCAATTTAAGGAAAAATGCTATTAGGGTCTATATAATAGTCTAGATATGAATCTTGTACTTACTTAGAAGTTGTATATTTATGCATCTATAGGAAGTAGCAACTAATTAGGGGACCTATGCATTTGATAGGTACGATACAAGGACCTAAGGTAGTTCCACTCGAGCAGCCAAACAGAGGTAGGTGGTACTTACCCTTCTGAGATTTTAAATGTGCAAAATGAAATGCTTGTTTTCAATCCTATTTTGTGGTGTTGACTCGAAAGGTGGTTGATTAAATGCCTTACTTGGATATTTATGAAAGTTATATTTTACTATACAAAAATGGACCATGTGACTTATTTGAAATGTTTGGATATGTTCTTATATACAAAATGAGCTGAATCTTTTATGAAAGCAAAGATTTATGTATACGATATATGAACTGAATTTTGACAAGTGAAGCTTAGAGCAGTCATGGAACAGACGGTAGGGGCTATAGTCCTGTCTAATCGCCATGGTAGCCTGGTATAGAGTCCGGCCGATTGACCCAAATATAAATGAGACCAATCGGTAGTCATGAAACTTATTGGTCGCCCACCTAGTAGGGGTTTAATCTCTAGGCTGAGTACTCAGTAGCCGGTCATTACATGTACTTGCTATGAACTGATCTGAAAGAATGATTTATGAGCTGATATGGAATGATTTATGAACTGATTTGAAATGAGGCTTATGAACTGATATGAGTTGATTTACGAATAGATATGAAGAGATTTGTGACTTGAGACGAAATGATTTATGACTTTACAATTTCTCATGTGCAACTATCAATAAGATGCTTTTAAATTGTTTGTCCTTATTTACTGCTGGTTGCTTTACAAATGACGTTACTTTCAAAATTACAGATGTGAATGATATGGAAACGATTTGAGTTATACTTATATTTGTATATGTATCTATAAAACCAAGAGTGCATGGTCCAACAGAGGGGTAAATATTACCTACTGAGCGATGTGTCGCTCAACCCACTTCTTACCATTTTTGCAGATTCTGAAGAGTATGAATTGGTCTACGTAGAAGACCCTGAGGATGAATTTTATTAGCATTAGACGAATAGAAGTAGGCAAGCTAGCTACTTCTAGTTGTTAGCCTTATTTACTTTTGTTTCCGCTGTTTCAATAAATGTACGAACGTCTTGAATATTCGTGGACTGTCCTTGATATGTAATATGTACCGCACTTTATTTAGTTAAATTATTTAGTACTGTTAAAGTAAATTAGTTAATGTAGCCTTGTATTCCTGAGTTGGACTCGGGAGTACAGCGGATGTCATGTGACTGGCACGTGCGGGCTCGGGGCGTGACACTAAATCCTCTTTTGTTTTCACAACATCCCAAGAAAATACCTTCATCGGATTTCTTATCAAAATTTTCAAGATGTTCCTTGATATTTAAAATAAAGCATGTGCAACCAAAAACTTTGAAATATCTCACAATTGACTTTTTACCAAAAAATAACTCATAAGAAGTTTTGTTTAAAATTGGTCTCAAGAGAACTCTGTTCATTGCATAACAAGCCGTATTTACGGCTTCGGCCCTAAAATATTTTGGCAAGTTGTATTCATTTAATATGGTTCTTGCGGCTTCTTGAAGAGTTCTATTCTTTCTTTCGAAAACACCATTTTGTTTAGGAGTTCTTGCAACTGAAAATTCATGTGTAATATGTGACAGCCCCACCTTCCCCTAAGGCGGACTAAAGAGGTTAGTGGACTGCCTGCCCAACTCTCGCCAGGACTAACGGTGCAGTTAAACACAATCTAAAACGTTCTGGGAAAATAAAAGCGCGCTCAAACAAGTCAAAATTTCAAAATAGCCAAACGAAAATCAAAACCGTCGATGAATAGTGGGTGCCATGTCATATAACTCGGAAGGACACATAAACAGGGTTAAACAGTGTTATACACATACTTTTGTAATTTACAAAACAAAAGGAAGATAATTGGATCAAAATACATTTAGGGTTTTTCCAACTATCGAGGAGCTTTACAAAAGATATTAAAACTAGCTCAACTCGTGCTTCAAAACATCATAGTCCCCAAAAGTGGTTCCCTGTAAGGAAAACAAAAGCAACAGAAAGGGGTAAGCTTACGCTCATTGAGGTACCAATCATATAGGGGAAAAATCATGGCCTTTCACGTTAACCAGTCAGATACATATACCAGATTTAAAGGAAAACAGTTAGACATAATGATTCAAAGGGAAAGGATACATGTGGCTCTCAGGAGTCAGATTTCCATGTGCAGTACTTGATCCAAACCCGTTGACTCTCCGTCAACGTACATAGAACCAACATATCCGTAGACCCCATTTTACACCAATTTCCGTCCACCAAACATACCCCTACCGGGCCCGAACGCCAAACAGAACAGAAGTGGTAATACTCGAGTATACCGGAATTAAGGGTCCCAATACCCAAAGATTCCTGAAACAGACTACCGTGGTTCGTTATCTAATCGACCAGGCCCTTGCCGGCCCGACTTGAGTAACTAGCCACAGGTGTTGAGCTCAGAGATCACAGAAAAGTCGTTAGATACCAGCCTCCAAACGACGTCCGAACAGATTCAGATACAGTTAACAGATTAACAGTAAATAGGCATATGGACAGACAAGAGAACGAGTGTGATAAAGTACACCCTCGTCTCAAACAGAATAAACAGATAGTGCAGTCATTTAAATCACAGATTGCAGGGCAAAAATCAAGTTAAGCAGCAAATGAGGGGAGTGGTACACTCACCGGTTCAAGTACAGATACTTCAAAAGTTTTCACTTCAGATTGGCTTTAATCGCCAAGAAACCCTAAAATCATCAAAGTAAACCAATTGAAGGTTTCACATCCAAAATTGAGTAAACGGAATGCACAAGTGAGGCTCGACTACATGTCGTACGCCTTTCCATGTTAAGTACTAGTAGTACAAGTACTAGTACAAAAGAATAAAATATGACTTTTGAGCAAAAAGGATAACAGTTGGTCCTAGGGTTACAAACAACTCCTAAAACCTATCATTTTTACCAAGATCAACTCAACTTGGAAGAATCGCGTAACGCTAAAATTTTGGGCAGCATGCCCTCTGTATTTACGTATTTTCCCAGCAACTTATGGCTTCATTATTTTCCTCAATCAATCCCAAAGTCATACACAATATAAATTCATCACAACAGCCGTTCAATAGGCTCAAAGTCATTCAAGAACAAAATTTAGCTAGGAAAATGACCGGAAATGAAAGTTAAGCCCTAAAACCCAAAAACAGTTTTGACGTCATTTAGCGTATTGGACACAACCGTCACTAAGATTATCGGATGGAGGTACAATATACACCATTTCAAAGCTAACAGAAAGGGCTACAATGTTGAAGAAGACCACTCAGTCCAGTTTGTAGTGTAACTAAGTCAAAATTGCAATGTACCAAACCAAAACCGCATAAGCAGGTTAGCAAACCGCATTCTGGTTAAACAACCATAATTCAGGTTACCAAAGTCCAATTCAAGTGATTCCAAAGCTATCCGAAAGCTAAGATACACGCTATATTTCTTAAGAAGACATCAACAACCAAATCAGTAGTATTCCCAATCAAATTAACCAATTACCAAAGCTGATTACCAGGTTCGGACAGAAACAGGGCAGCAGGGGTATTTCAGTATTTTCACAGGCTACGTTGCTCCAATTGGCCTGAAATTTTGTAGGCATTTATAAAATATTATTCCCTACAAATTTCATGTTTTAACCCAAGGCTAACTCGGCCTCTAAATAGGGGAAACAGTACCGGGAAGAATGGGTTCAATTGCAACCCTAATTTCTGAAATTTCCTTTCAAAGCGGAAATTTTCCGCAAATAGCCACAATTTACACCCTAAGGCTTCATTCTAAACCATTCCCAACCATAATCCATGGTCACACAATATTAATCATATGAAAACAGAAAAATCATGAATAAATATAAAACTTCACCAATTTCTACCAAAAATCATGAAACAACACCTAATATCATCACTTCATCTCACATAAGTCACTAATTAAGCATTATTGAGAGGAAAGAGAGGTCCCTTAGCTACTCACCTTAACAACCCAAGAAAGGGAGCAATTTAGCACCTTAATCTTCCAACCAACTTCACAAATCACCTCACAACTACTAAGAGAAGGATTTTTATGGGGAACTTTCAAGATTAAACGGTTGGTTTGTTGGATTGAGCAAGTTTGGAGCAAGAAATTTGAGAGAGTTTTTCTTCTTTTCCTCTTGAAGAGAACCGGCCAAGAAGCTTGAAAATAAAGAGGATTTTTGGTCAATTTTTGATAAATTGGTAAAGTAGTGAATAGTGGTCAAATACAAGAATTAATCTCCAAGTGACACTTGTCACTCCAATTAATGCATGGCTATCCTTTTGTCCCTCTCACACCAACTCACTTAGTATCCTCTAGTTATCTCTTAACACCTGCTAAAATAAACTCGGTATCCAACACCTAACCTAATTGGCCGAATTTTACCGAACTTTCCGCACTAGCGGGTCCCACGTCCGGTATACACTCTTAATTTCTCAAAAACTAACCGATACTAGAAAAATCATCTAAAAACTATATTTACTCATAAAAATTATTTTTAAAATTTTTCGAATAAAGAAAATGAGGGAAAAATATGCAATTAAAAGAAACTAAAACCTAGAAATTAAGAAAATTACAGGTGCTCACATAATACCATTGTGATCACAAAATTTTAAAAAATCACAAAATTTAAATTTCGAACCATTGTCGCTCCTAATCTTAACAATTTTCAACCCAAGCAGATTTTGAACTTTTACAAATAGGGAAATAGAATTTTTGAAAGTATCATCCTTGTGAGCAAGAAACATCACCCAAGTGTATCTAGAATAATCACCAATAATGACTAAGCAATATCTTTTACCACCCAAGCTAGCAATTTGTGTAGGACCAAACAAATCAAGATATAAAAGCTCCAAAGGTCTTGAAGTAGAAACACATTTCTTGGGTTTAAAAGAAACTTTGACTTGCTTTCCAAATTGACAAGCATCACAAACTTTGTCCTTTTCAAAGTTAATTTTTGGCAAACCTCTAACAAGTTTCTTTTTGAAAATTTCTTTTAACAAATCCATATTGAAATGACAAAGTCTTATATGCTACAACCAAGGGTTTTCATTTGAAACTTTTAGGCATTTAAAGTTAGAGGAATCAACATTTTCAAGAATAACTACATAGATGTCATATATTCTTTTTTCTTTGAAAATGATATTCAACTTTGAGTCAAGAACAAGGCACTCATACTTTTTGAACAACACAAACAAATTTCTATCACATAATTGACTAACACTTAGCAAGTCATAACTCAAATTATCAACTAAAAGAATATTGTGAACAAAAGTTTGACCATTCTTACCAACATCTCCTACTCCAATTGTTTTGGCTTTGTTATCATCTCCAAATGTCACTTTTCCACTTGATTTTGGCTTGAGCTTGATGAATTGTGATGGATCACCGGTCATGTTGTGACGTCCTCACTTCTCCCTAAGGCGAACCAAAAGGTATCTGCGGGATGCCTGCCTAACTCTCGCTAGGACTCAATACAAATTCAGTCCAAACATAAAGACTAATACTAACAATGAGAGTCAGAATAAAGGTACGAAGTCATTTCCATACATAACATTCAATCTGACATCACAAATTCAAGATACATCTCATTTCCAAAATATACAACTTCCCAAAAGGGTGTCTAAACAAAATACATTCCAAAATTCTAGTCCAAAGAGCCATCAAGTAGGCTTTACCATAACTCCTTCCAAAAGGTTTTAACACATGCAAAACACATAGTTCACATAACAATAGCACTTGAACAAGAATGAAAGGTTTAACATTCGAGTAAATCACTTTCAACAATAAAACACACTTGATAAGGATACAGGAGCTCTCAGGAGCTATATTCCACTTGCACGATCCAAAACCTCCACGAGTTGACACTCCGTCAATTGGGTAGGTTATAAGTTCGTAGAACTTCACTTATTCTTCCCCGTTCACAGTTGCTCCCCCTGCTCCGGGCCCACACTTCTTTTATATAATGCGATACTACTCGAGTATGCCAAGCGAGATCTCTCCAGTAGATCAAGCTTTTACATTTTTTCCATGACTCACCAAGGTTCCTGACCAAGCCCATGTCGGCTCGAGTCCAAGGTCGGTCGGCCAATGAGATTTGGGCGTCCCCCACTATTACCACTAGGAGTCGAGGAGATTCACTCCAATCGACATATGCAACCATAGCATAATTAACCATTGAAACACTTCACTTAAATATTCACTTCAAGTGATTCACTTCAAATAATTCAAGTACACTTCACTTAAATGAGAACCAATCTGACTCATTTGTGAAACCAAGACCCAAGAAACATTTAATATACATTTTGTAGGTGATTGACACCAAAATTTTTAGAACAACATGTCCCAAGTCAAGCTAGTCCATTCGGCTAGCAAAATTAGGGTTTTCTAGCTTTGGTACAGTTCGGGAATTGGGCTATATCTCACTCAATACAACTTGAAATTGAGCGTGATTGGTGGTATTAGAAACTAGAACCATAAGGCTACAATTCATCAGAACAAATTGTTTTGAAATTCAGTTTGCAAATGAGAGAAAATAGAGCCACAAATTGCAGCATCTACCTTTCCCTCGGATGGGCTAACAGAACAGGGCAGCCGATTTTGATCAATCACTACAGATGACTCAGTTTGAATTAGAAGGTACATTATACAACTGTTAGAAAACTACAGATGTCTAGTTTTGAATGCCACTGACGGCACTCAATTCTGACATCCAGACAGAGAGATATGTTCGTTCAAAGAACACTATCAGAGGACCACTGTTACACGAATTTCCAGATTTGTTCTTGCCAAAATTCAATTTTTATCCAACCAATTCAAATAATTTTGGGGAGAAACTCTCTACACACACCATATAACATATCTACATCAGTTTCAAGGTCATTTGAGTATCAAAATTTCGAACCAAAGTTTTGAGAAAAACAGGGCAGATTTCGGCCAAGCTTCCTATGCAATTTCCTTCGGTTTTCCTTTCACTTTTCCAACAAATCTCATCTTGTTTATCACATAACTAGCACAAACAACACTCATCATCATCATATCAGTCCTATACCATCAAGGTGCGATTTCATAGAGCCCACTCCAACCATTTAAATCCAAGCAATAATAATAACAATGAAGCTACAAGCTTCCTAGCAAAGATCAACCCACTAAAGCCAAGGTTAGATGGTTGGATGATTGCCTCCTGCTCCTTTGAGTGAAATCAGAAATTTTACACCTCCAAAACCCAAGAAAAATCATGAGAAAGATGTCCTCCACCAAGATTGAGTTGCTCTCCAAGTTGTTTAAGTGTTGTGTGAAGGATTTTGAAGTGAAAGGTTGCAAAAATGGAAGTGAAATGGGATGAACTTTGCTCTTCTTCCTTTGGGAGTGTTTCGGCCAAGCTATGAGAGGGAGGAAAAAGAGTGTGGCTGGTGATTGAAGCTTCTGTCGCGCCCCATTTTTTACAAGAAAAATAAATAAATAAATGGTTTAAAAAGTAAATTTTTGATTTGAAAAATGATTTTTGATTTACAAAGAAAATGGGTCTAAATGAGACTTGAAAATGCGACGATTTGACCCAGAATATAGTTTAAAAGGGTTTTTGAAATAAAAATCGGAGTCGCCACTTGGTATAGAGTTAAGGTGTACCAAGTCACCTAAAAATGAATTTTTTAAAGGAAAAAGATAGAAAAGAAACCCCTTTTAAACGACTCCTAGTCTACGTAAACCAACGAAAAGGTTCGGGAGTCACATTTGACGAAGGGGAAGGCAAGGATGAAATCCAAGGCACCCCTTCGACCTAGCCAAGGCTAGTTGCGTGATTTAGTCAAAGATTTTCTTGTTTTAACCAAAGAATTTATCACATTTGGATGTGCTATATGAATGCAAACCCTAGACCTAGGGGGCATCGGGGGGCAAAATTCTCTTCAAAGTTTGAATGGTGCCAATCACATTAATAGTGATGCCCAGTAATGACTCTTTGGAGAGGTCACGAATAATGCTAAAATATGAGACTCTAAGAAGAGGAAAAGAATAAAATAATTATACATGTCTTAAAGGAATGCATCATGTCGGGTATGGGGAACTAATGTTCGTGACTCAATTTTCCCTTTTAATAGAGGGAATACGAGCGTGCTAAGGTTAGAAAAGCCAAACTCGTCCATATCCCATATCCAAGGGGCTATTCCCTAATCTAATCAAGCAAATGCACTACCCTAATCCTATTGCTAGAATGAAATGCAATTCTAATGTTATGTATCATACAAAAGGGGCAAGTAACATATATAAGGAAAAATATGGGGGAAGGGGTGTACATATATAAGGAAAGTGTCATGCGACATGGTGAAAAAGGCCCTAAAAAGTAAAGATATGCATGAGATGAAGTGATCACACAATCATGATCTAACGCGCGAAGGGCTCCTAAGGGTCTAGCATTGGACTAGCCCACATCTACGCTCTCTCACAAGCATTGGACTTGCAAGAGCTCGAGGGGACAACCATGACTAGCATTGGACTAGCCACGGTTACGTGCATTTGCATCCATCACACACATATATAAGTAATAAGCATAATTAAAGCAAGTAGACATGTGAGCACGTAATTCACATAACACATAAGCATGCATATCTAGATGCCAAAACCTAAGAAAGCGATTAAACACATAGCACATAGACATGCAGAACACACAAGGCAATTAAGGCCCTAACTGTTACATTTTAGGGGGGAAGGCCTACTACAATCTAAAAGGGGAAATAAAAATAAATAAAAATAACCTAACTATTACAATTTTGGCATTCAAGCCTTTCAAATGATGAAAATCAAGCTCGAAAATAAACATTCAAAACTTGAAACAAATAAAGCAAATAAATGAAATAAACATTCAAGAGGCATGAAATTAAGCACATGAAGCCACACGAAGGCACATAGGAAGTCAAATAAGTGAAAATAAAGGATAGAGTGTACCTCCCTTGAATTGGAGCCCCTAACAATGTGAAATGACTCATTTGCCCTCCAAAATAAAAGAAAAGGTCAAGGCATCGCTTTAATTAACAAATAATCACATGATATAAAAATAAGCATGGAATGAATCAATTAAATCATGTAAAGGAAGGCAAACAACCCATGTTTAAGAAATTAAAACAAGCAGGGACTTAATTTCAAAGATTAACAAAAGTTTTGGGGTCAAAATTAAAGAAAAATAAAGTTCAAGGACCTACTTGCAATTAAATTAAGAACCCAATTGAAAGAAATTGAAAGTTTCAAGGGCCACAGTTTAGCTAAGGAAAAAATCCAGGGACTGATTCGCAAATCCAATTACCAAATTCTTAATCAAACAGGCCACTGGGTCATTTTATTTATTTCTTGGGCCGAAACTTTCCTAGCCCATTTAAAAATCCAAAGCAAATTGGATGGGCCAGCCTATCATTTTTATCAAGTAAAACCCAACAAAATGCATGGGCTTTAACTCTCGAGCCCAAATTACTAACCCAGGAAATAAACAAAACAAAACCCAATCCAAACAAACAAACCACCATCAAGATCCAATCAAAATAAACCTAATCCAATTCCCAACTAATTTTTGTTAAACCTATCAAAATAATAAGATCGCTAAAAAACATTAAAACCTAATCATATCATAATCTCAGAATTAATCTACCCAACAATTCACTAAAATATGCAAACAAGGGAATAAGCTTAAAAGGGCAAAATTAGGTCGATTTTTCCAGATTTTGGGCCACAGAGAAATTAGGCAAAAGTTTAGGGGTCGAATTGCAATTCTTTAGAAATCTATGCTCCATACTTCGCAGGAGCTTTCTTCTTCCAGGCAAATGAGATGGAAACGTTTTTCCAACTTCGGATACTTCAGAAAATCCGACAAATTTACACGACAACAATATCACATCATTATGGAATGCAAAAACAGCAAAATTGAACAAAATCAATTTCAAAAGTTCATGGCTTCTCTTTCTCTTCCTGACCAGCGAACTCATGTATTCTGGCCAGCTTTGGACTGGCCAGAGTCCCTCTTGAACAGAAAAAGCGTGAAATCTTCCCTTTTGGTTCCAGATTTCTTTTCGGGCATTTTATCGAACACTAAACGAGCATGAAAGACTTCGGTAAATTTTTGCTCCATTGACTCAAGAACTCGCCCCCAAAATTTCATCAGCAACCCAAAAAGTACAGTCCAATCAACCCATAGCGCATTTACAATCAAAAACAAAAGAAAACGGACAATCAATCAAGAAAGCCGTAAAAACCAATTCACAGAAACATGCTTGGGGTTGGGGATTTCCAGAATTTGCACTTGAAAGTAAGACTTACAGTGCGTCCTTGCGAGGATTTTTCAGGCGGTAATGGCAAATTGCAGTGGTGGCGGTGGACAATTCCGGTGGTGGCAGCGGCTGTGACCTTTCCTTGCTATGGCTATCGTTCGAATCCTCCGAAGGAAACCCCTCCAATTTCCAGATTTCTCTCTGCTCTTGCTGAAACTCTCCTCTCTGGTTTCCTTAACTCTTCTGCAGCTTGCTTTTCTTTTTCTTGTTCTGGCTGCGCCGACTCTCCATTTCCCTCCCTGGTTCCCTTTAGCTCCTCTTTCTCCCGTTGTTTCTTTTCTCTGTTCTTTGCTCAACAGGAGCCTCATGTCCTCTGTTTTTCAGTTCTTCCTTTCGTTTTGTTTAATTCTACCCACCGGTTCTCTCTTCCTCGTTTTGGATTCATCCGAAAACTCCCCAATTTTCTGTTTTCTTGCTCCTGTTTTTCTTCCCCTCGCCTTGTCCGCCGACCCTCTTTTCCATTCCTCTCCTCTGCTTTTTTCTATTCCGCCCCTGAAGCCTCAAAGCTCTCTCTGTTTCTTCTTTTTCCTTAGTCGAGAGCTCTCTCTCGATTCTCTCTAATTTCTTTTCCCGTAGCTCCCCTTTCAAGTTTTTTCCTCCGCGGCCCTTTTCTTCCTCTGTTTCTTTTAGCCTTTCCTTTCAGATCCTCCTAGCCCTCGGTTTCTTTTTCCACTTTTTCAGACCCAGCTCCCTGTTTCCTTGTCCCTTCTTTTGTTTAATCTTACCCCCGAATTCCCCCCCTCTCTCGTTTGCGGTTGTTTTGCCTTTTAAAGGCACCTCACAAGACTAAACCTAATATGAAAGGCCAAGATTTCAAACCCCAAAGTAGGCTTATGTGTCTTATTCTTGTCCCTTTGATTGACTTTTTCTTTTTTTTCCTTTTTCCTCTTTTTTGAAAATTTAGTGCAAAAAACTCTTAATTCAATTAAAGTAAGACAAAAGACACGATTCAAAACAAAAATAAAATCAAATAAAATAAAGACCTAAAATCGAAACAAATAAAATAAAAATTTAAATTAATTAAATGATTAAAGTTTGAAATCAAAATTTGGTGTCTACACTTGAGGGTTTTGTGGTTAAAATTTGAGCAAAAGTCAACTTTGAATAGTAATCGCCCGCACGTTTCGTGTCCGTTTTCTCTCGGGTTTGTTTCACTTGTGCACTAAACCTCTAATGTACTTTCTTTAACATTATAATTATTCACTCTTAGCAGTCTAGAATAATTTTCTTAAATCTCCAATTAACTGCTCCGGCTCGATATATGCGAACTCCCAATTCGCGCGCGATAAAACGAAACCTAAAAGAAATTTTTGTAACGATAATATAAGTAACTAATATTAGGGTAAATAATCGTGAAAATAACTATTTTAAGACTAACGCATGAGTCCTCAAATCTCCAAGATCACTGCACTCTCAGATCAAATACTACCTCGAAAAACGTGTATTCGCTATTTCTTACTAAATGAGCTTTCAAAAATTAAATTTACTAACGAGACGTTTTAAAAATATACATAGGCATAGTTCCACGTAAATGGATTTAAAATGGTTGAAATAAATTATTCGGATAAAACGGATGAATAAATATTTAAATAAGCCAGTAATACGAGATTAATATTAGTAAATTTTTGGGTCCTCACATCCTCTCCCCCTTAAGAAAATTTCGTCCTCGAAATTATATCTTGAGTTGAAAACAGGTCTGGATATTTTCCTTGAATTTCTTCTCCAACTTCCCAGGTTGCTTCCTCCAGTCCATGGTTCCTCCAAAGAACTTTTACCAACAGAATCCGTTTGTTTCTCAATTCTTTCACCTTACGATCTAGAAGCTTGATCGGTTTCTCCTCATAAGTCAGTGCTTCATCAATTTCAATATTCTCCGGTTGCAGAACATGAAACGGATCTGGATGATATTTCTTAAGCATCGACACGTGGAAAATAATGTGGATCCGAGATAGATTTGGTGGCAATTCCAACTTATAGGCCACGTTTCCTACGCGTTGGATAACCTTATAAGGTCCTACAAATCTCGGTTGTAACTTCTTTCCCTTTCATGCCAACAAACTTGCTTTTAGAGGAGTAATCTTAAGAAAAACTTGATCTCCAACTGCAAATTCTAAGTCCTTCCTTCGGTTATCGGCATAACTCTTTTGACGACTTTGTGCGGTTTGAATCCTCTGGTGTATCAATTTCACCTTTTCGTTCACCTCCTCTATCCAAGGCACTGTCGTTGGGTCTAAAATTTTTCGTTCACCTACTTCATCCCAACAAATCGGAGACCTACATTTCCGACCATAAAGTGTTTCGTACGGAGCCATTTGAATAGAAGAATGAAAACTATTATTATAGGCAAATTCCACCAAAGTCAAATACTTACTCTAACTCTTCCCAAAATCCAAAGTACAAATTCTTAACATGTCCTTGAGCATCTGAATCGTCCTCTCAGACTGTCCATCTGTTTGGGGATGGTAAGTAGTGCTAAAATTTAATTTGGTCCCTAACACTTCTTGCATCTTTTGCCAGAACCACGAGACAAACCTAGGGTCTCGGTCGGACACAATACTTACAGGTATCCCATGTAACCTTATAATCTCATCTAGGTATAATTTAGCTAACTTCTCCAATGGGTACTTCATACTAATCGGCAGAAAGCGAGCCGATTTGGTCAATCTATCCACTATTACCCAAATGGCATCATGTCCTTTTTGTGTCGTAGGTAATTCAGATACAAAATCCATGGTGATATTTTCCCATTTCCACTCAGGTATCTCTAAAGGTTGCAAAAGACCAGATGGTCTCTGAAGTTCAGTTTTAACCTGTTGACAAATCAAACATGTCTGGACGAATTGAGCAATTTCCCTTATCATGCTTTCCACCAATATAATCTCTTCAAGTTCTGGTACATTTTATTCCCTCCAGGGTATACCGTAAACTTCGATCGTTGTGCCTCTTCCAAAGTTTCCTTCTTAAGCCCTTCATCCTTTGGCACTACTATCCGATTTCGAAACCTCAATATACTATTTATTCCCAAGTTAAAATCCGACTTCTCTCCCTTTTTGACTTTTTCCAGCCACTCTTGCACTTCAGGGTCCTTTTCTTGAGTCTCCTTGATACATTCCAACAAAGTGAATTTCATGACGATATTCCCCAGAATTACTTTTCTCGATTCCAGTCGGGGATTCCATACACTAACCTCCTCCAACAAACGCATCTCTTTAATTATCAATCCTGTCACCTGCACTTGACGACTTAAAGCATCAGCCACTACATTGGCTTTCCTTGGATGGTACTTTATCGTGCAATCATAGTCTTCCAAGAATTCCATCCACCTACGTTGTCTCCAATTCAACTCTTTTTGAGAAAACAAATACTTAAAACTCTTGTGGTCAGTGAAAACCTCAAACGTTACTCCATAAAGGTAATGTCTCCACTTCTTCAATGCGAATACTACAGCCGCTAACTCTAAGTCATGAGTTGGGTTATTTTTCTCGTGCGGCTTTAATTTCCTAGAGGCATACGCTATCACTTTCTCATTTTACATTAATACGCATTCCAAGCCTTCCCTTGAAACATCTGTATAGACCACAAAACTATTTTTTCCATTCGGTAGAGCTAACACATGTGCTCTCGTTCAACATCTCTTTAATTCTTGGAAACTTTCTTCACACTTAGGACTCCATATAAACTTCACACTTTTCTTAGTCAGCTCAGTCATGGGTCCAGCAATTCTAGAAAAATCCTTGATAAATCTCCGGTAATACCCGACTAACCCTATAAAACTTCAAATTTTCGTAGGGTTTTCCAGTTGTTTCCATTTAGAAACCGCCTCGACTTTGGCTGGATCCACTTTAATCCCGTCCATAGAAATTATATGGCCTAAGAATGTTACTTCCTTCAACCAAAACTCACACTTGCTAAACTTAGCATATAACTGATGTTCCTTCAAAGTTTGTAAAACAATCCTCAAATGTTTCTCATGATCCTCTAATGTCTTAGAGTACACCAGTATATCATCAATGAACACCACAACAAACTGATCCAGATAAGGCTTAAAGACTCGATGCATTAAATCCATAAAAGCCGCGAGTGCATTGGTCAATCCAAACGGCATTACTGCGAACTCAAAATGTCCATACCTCGAGTTAAAAGCAGTTTTGGGTATATCCTTCTCCAAAATCCTCAATTGATAGTAACATTGTCTCAGATCTAACTTCGAGAATACTACCGCCCCTTGTAATTGGTCAAACAATTCATCAATGTGGGGCAAATGGTACTTATTCTTAATGGTAACATCGTTCAAGCCTCGGTAATCTATACACGGCCTTAAACTCCCATCCTTTTACTTAACAAACAAGACCGGGGCTCCCCACTGTGAATCGCTCTCTTTTATATAACCCCGCTCTAGTAAATCCTGCAACTGCAATTTCAACTCTTTCAATTCAGTTAGAGCCATCCTATATGGCGTCTTAGAGATAGGTGCTACTCCCGGAGTCACATCAATCTTAAAAGCTATTTCCCTTTCCGGGGGTAAAGAATCTAACTCTTCAGGAAAGACATCTGGATACTCCTTCACTACATACATGTCTTCTAATCTCACTTCATCGCTAGGAGTATTTATAAGAAAAGTCAAATATCCCTGAGCTCTTTTACTTAACATTTTCCTAACTCGAATTCCTGAGATAAGTGCAGATGAGGCTAATCTACCCCTTACATCCAATTTCAGGGTTGCCTCTTCCGGAATGCACAATTCTACTGTTTTCGTCTTACAGTTCAATTGAGCATTATAACGGGCTAACCAGTCCATTTCTAGGATCACGTCATACCCCTTAATCGCTAACCCCATCAGATCGGTCAGTAATTTCCGTTCTCCAACCCATATCTCACAATCTTTATATATCAAGTTAGCTCGTAGGCTTTGATCCCCAGTAGGCGTCCTAACCTCCAAATCATAAGGTAACTTAATTGGCTTCAAGTCTATTCCTCCCATAAAGTTAGGGTTTACGAAAGAATGTGTTGCACCCGGATCAATTAAAACCTTAGCTAAACGGTAGAAAATAGGGATCATACCTTCAACCATTTCAGTCGCATCGGGAATCTGTAGATGATCCAGTGCATAAACTCTAGCCGGTACTCTAGGTCAACTTTCTCTAGCACTAGTCAACTTAGAGGTTGATTTTTCTGACCTTTGAGTGTTACTTCCTATTTTTGGCGTCTTCGGACAACTCGCGAGTTGGTGTTCAGCACTGCTACAGAACAAACACTTTCCTGACTTTCTCCAATCTCCGAATGATTTGATTTGCCACAATAACCACAAGTAACTTGAGGGGTTACGGCTGAATCACTAGAGGGCACTCCTCTCGTTTGAACCGGCTCACTACGACCTCCTCTGGATAAAGCTCCCCTTGAAGCTCCAACAGTCCTTACTCCTCCCATTCCTCTTCCCATCTTGGAAGGTGGGGTACTCTTACTAGCCTGTCCAGAAGTATGACTAGAAAAGTTCCTTTTCTTATAATGAAAATCCCTAACTTGCATCCTTGCGCTCTCAACTCTTTGTGCTTTCTCTAAAGCTTCAGTAAATGTAGAGATTTGGGCTGCAGTCAAGACCTCCTGAATCTCCACATTAAGCCTTTGTACAAATCGTCTTATCCTTTTCCGCTCATTAGTCACTAATTCAGGTTCGTACTTAGAAAATTTAGTAAACTTCCCTTCATACTCAGCTACACTAAGAGTTCCTTGCCTCAACTTTATAAATACGTCCTCCAGCTTCTCTTGGATCAGAGGCGGAAAAAACTTCTCATTAAACTCCCTCGTAAAATTTTTCCAATTCCATGGGGTTTGGGCTTTCTCCCACTTTGCCCTTATCATGTCCCACTAGGCATGTGCTACTCCCTTAAATTGGAAAGCAGCAAAGTTCACTCACCTTTCTTCGGTATAGTCTAAGGCGGCGAATATGTTGGTCATCCTCTGATACGCTCCTCGATCCACGGTCGAGACACGTAGCACGTTTGCCCAAGGATCTAGCGGGGATGCCCTACGCTTGGTGTGCGGAACCTCTAACCAAACGGACAACACGATTTGATTTGAAGGTGGTAGACGACACTCCGATGAAGGTGAATACTCCAGGGGAATAGGTCGGATGAACAATCAAGGACAGGACGCGAGATTGCTCAATAACCCTTGCCAAGCAAGTTAAAAGGCTCGAATTGTCTTTGAAAGAAAACGAATGCACTAAGAATTTTATTCATCAAAAACTAAGTTTTAACCTTACAAGACTAGCCTATTTATAGGCTTAATGAAATAACAAAACCCTAAAGAAACCTAAAGGGGAGGTCGGCTACCTTGTCATCAAGGTGGGCCGGCCCATGCCTTCTACGAACAACGAATCCAACTAAATTGAAAACAATGACTAAGGCCCTACTCGGCCGCTTCGTAAGGAGGCCCACTGGGGTCTTCTTGGGCTTGGACCAAAGTGTAAGTTGCTTGATTGACCCTCTCCAAGCCTCCATGTTGATCGTGGACAGCTCGAACAAGGGCTTGGAGTGATTCCTTGAAGAGCTTGGCCCGTGCACGTGTGACTGGGCCCAATGGAACTTGGACTGGGCCCTGGCCCTGGTTCACATCAGTCCCCTCCTCTTGAGAAGGATTTGCCCTCAAATCTGGATCCTCCTCACCAAGAAACGGGCTCAAGTCCGCGACATTGAAGGTCGCGCTAACATTGTACTCCCCAGGTAGCTCCAATTTGTATGCGTTGTCATTAACCCGTTGGAGTACACGAAAAGGTCCATCCCCTCTGGGGGATAATTTGCTTTGTCGCTGCTTGGGGAACCTCTCTTTGCGTAAGTGTAACCAAACCCAATCACCAGGCTCGAAAATCATTTTGCGGCGGTGCTTGTTAGCCTGCTGGGTGTATTGCTGAGTACGCCTTTCAATGTTTGCTCGAGCGGCTTCATGTAACCTGCGTACAAAATCGGCCTTCTTTTTCCCATCTAAGCTTGTGTGCTCAGAGGAAGGTAAGGGTACTAAATCAAGAGGGGTCAGCGGGTTAAAGCCATAAACAATCTCAAAAGGTGAGTAGTGTGTAGCACTGTGAACAACTCGATTGTAGGCGAATTCAACATGAGGCAAACACTCTTCCCAAGTCTTAAGATTCTTTTTAATCAATGCCCGAAGTAGTGTGCCGAGTGTGCGATGGACAAACTGCGATTGACAACTTCAGTTTGTCCATCGCTTTGTGGATGACTGGTGGTGGAGAATAGTAACCGAGTGCCAAGTTTAGACCACAGAGTCTTCCAAAAGTAACTTAGGAATTTCACATCCCTATCACTAACAATGGTCCTAGGCATACCATGCAGACAGACAATTTCCTTGAAGAATAGAGTAGCAATATGAGATGCATCATCAGTTTTGTGACAGGGGATAAAATGAGCCATCTTAGAAAACCTATCAACCACCACAAATATAGAATCATTACCCCTTGGTGATCGAGGCAAACCTAGTATGAAGTCCATAGACAAGTCAACCCAGGGATGGTGAGGGATAGGTAACGGGGTATATAAGCCATGTGGGTTTGTCTTGGACTTAGCTTTGTGACAAGTAGCACACCTACCAACCATGCGTTCAACATCCCTACGCATATGGGGCCAGTAAAAATGCTCTTGTAACATAGCCAGAGTCTTGGCAATGCCAAAGTGGCCCATGAGACCACCACTATGTGCCTCGCGAATCAAAAGATCACGAATGGAAGAGTTAGGCACACATAGTTTATCTACATGGAATAGGAATCCATCATGCAAAAAGTACTTTCCCTGTGGATTCTTAACACACACAGCATAGATAACACCAAAGTCATGATCATTAGTGTAGAGGTCTTTCACCATTTCGAACCCAAGTAACTTGGCATCAAGACAGACAAGTAAGGAGTGTCTACGTGACAAAGCATCAGTGACCACATTCGTCTTGCCAGTCTTGTACTTAATCACATAGGAGAAGGTGTCAATGAAGCTTACCCATTTGGCATGGCGCTTGCTTAGCTTGGGTTGGCCTTTGAGGTACTTCAATGACTCGTGATCAGTGTGGATCACGAACTCCCGAGGCCGAAGGTAGTGTTGCCAGGTCTCCAAGGCCCTCACTAAGGCGTACAACTCCTTGTCGTACGTGGGGTAGTTCAGTGCAGCTCCTCCCAATTTCTCGCTAAAGAAGGCACACGGCCTCTTGTCTTGCATGAGGACTGCTCCAATACCTACACCAGAAGCAT